>NC_090753.1:78337138-78414638 GCF_036898095.1 Palaemon carinicauda
GTTATCGTACTTTAAGTAATCTATCTCACATTTGATATTTCCATTGGTTTTTCACCTATTTTTAAATCAAGTAGTGAATGTTAATAGCTTTTGATGAGTTATTCTTTATGCTCTCTCTCATGCACACACATGCACACACAAAGACAATCTCCCCTATATAACAAAGAGCAAGTCTCTCTCTCTCTCTCTCTCTCTCTCTCTCTCTCTCTCTCTCTCTCTCTCTCTCTCTCTCTGTATATATATATATATATATATATATATATATATATATATATATATATATATATATATATATATATATATATATATCCAGTTACACCCATCCATTGGGAAAGGATACACTAATATATATATATATATATATATATATATATATATATATATATATATATATATATATATATATATATATATATATATATGTATATATATATATGTATATATATATATATATATATATATATATATATATATATATATATATATATATATATATATATATATATATATATATATATATATATATCCACAGGACCAGGAACATTCATCCTTTAAGTGCTGAAATATGGCGGAATCTCTTGTGTTGTAAAACTTCCACATAGCCTATTGCTTTATTGATACACAATGAAATTTCATCAGTCTTTTCCTCAACACAGAGGGCATTTGAAAGAAAAGATTAGAAAAAAAAATCATTGCCATAACTATACTCGAATTGCATATAGTGAATAAAATCCGTGTACAGAAAACTTTCACATCATCAGTTGCTTTTAACACCTACCCAGAAAGTTCATTAGTAGTACATCTATCACATTGTGCCATCCCTAGCCATAAATAACTTTTAAAGATACCACATCTTCATGTAGTAACACATGGTTTATGGATGTTAAAAAGTTAGAGGCACATAATGATACTTTGATGTGAATTATTAATATGTTGAGTGCTCATGCTGCAATTGGATGTAAGTGTTGTACTATATTATGTGAAATGCTGACTGCTTTTGACTGTAGGCTTATAAGATAAAATGACTGAATAATAATAATAATAATAATAATAATAATAATAATAATAATAATAATAATAATAATAATGATAGGGAAGTGTGGAATATGGGGAAAGGAAGAGTACCCCTGGATACAATCCAGTTTATAGCTCAAAAGCAGGTACTCGGGATGGGAAAGATTAAGGAAATAGGGAGAAAGAGAAGTACAGGAGAAGAATAAAAGAGAGGGGCAGACCCTCTTGCGATATTAGGGAATTGGTATTATCTAAGAAGCTGACTGTGAAGGTCTTGTAGAGATTAGGGTTCCCCTACAGTATATGACCAGAAAAGCAGACCTACAGTAAAGTAAATAATAACTGTTTAGCTGGGGGGTTAAGATGATCTTTTCTTCTAGATATGAAAACAATGATATATTTGTAATCTTTTTCATTATCTAGTAAAGGCAAAAATATCAAAACATTTATTTGACGAATGACCTTTCTCCCCCAACCCCACTAAAAAAATAGCTAGTCATCACATATTGGGAAAGCCATTAATTATGACATATTCTATTAGTGATACTGATGATAAATAAGATTTGTATTCCTCAAAACATATTCAATATCATCAGGGCTTTGAATTGCATCATTAAAAATTGGGAGATTATATCCTTTTTATACATACTTAATTTGGAAGTTGAAAATGCTCACTTCCTACCATGATATCACTGAGAACTATATGGATTTATGCAAGCCACTAAAAGATTGTTAAAAAATGACAGCATACTCACTTCTCAACAGCTCCTCACAGCTTGTCCCTTGATCTTCTGAAGTGGAGGTGGGCTAATAGCTAACTTACCCACTGTCTTCCTCACATTTTCTCAAACAACAAAATATAGGATTCTGCTGTTGATATTCAATACAAGACCCGACCTTGACTGTCAATGAGCTGGATTCATTACCAGATGAAATTTGGGTGCATCACTTCTCATAATTTACCGGATATTTTTAATTTGTTTTTTCAGCGTCAAGTCACAGATGCGTACTCTAAAAGCCAGAGGTAGAATTGATAGGTTTCAACTACTAAGTGGAATAAGCCTATAACTTAAGAATAGAATCGATCCAATGTTACTGAGCCATTTACACTTTGACCAGTCAGTCTTCTCCAAATACCAACATTGAATTTATTTTATGTTGGAATTTGGTACATATGGTCCCGCACTGAGATCCATGTGAAAGAAAATCTTGGAGTTGAAGCATGAAGTATATGTTAAGAGTTCGAGCAGCAATATAGAAGAAAGGAAGCGGGAATGAAGGTTAAGTGAAAATCTAAAAGGTGGTTTCAGTTATGGACCTTAGTTACAGCGTAGAGACTTTAAATACCTACAGTGCAACACATGAGGAGATGTTAAGAGTTCGAGCAGCAATATAGAAGACAGGAAGCAGGAATGAAGGTAAAGTAGAAAGCTAAAAGGTGGTTTCACTTATGGGCCATAGGGACAGTGCAGAGACTTTAAATACCTACAGTGCAACACATGAGGAGTACTGATAGTACTAGCTTGTATATTTTCTGATATATTATATTTAGGGTCAATTACAGAAATAGTTATTGATGATTTTAAGCAAGTACAATACCTCTCCATATAGGGTATCTACTATGAAAAGATAACAAAAAAGATATGGTTTTCAAAGTTGATCAATCTGCACCCTCTGGGAGAGCTCTATGTGAAAGTAGACCAGAAGTAAACAGCACGTTATCTCATGAATCACCATGAATTCTTAACTGTAAGAAAAAGAAAATCTTACAAAGAGATCAGTCATGTTCTGTTCTTACAACTCGGAAGAGTATTTCAAATCTTGCTGGTAAGTTTTAACTTGTTTTTTTATTTATCTAGGTCTCTGTAAACTCCTATCGATCATAAAAATTATTAAAATTTCAATAATACAAATTTGTGAGAGCTTTCTATAAAAGGATAGTGGAGGAAAACAGCAGGTAGCCACTGTTCTTTGGATTTATAAATTTAGCATTAACAGCCCAGTGCTGGGGTCTGTGAGGCTATTCAACACCCAAGCGCAAATGGGGGAAAACCAGCAGTGGTACTATTAAGTAAAAGATAGCAGTTGGACAGCAAGAATGAAGAAAGGAAGCAGGAACGCTAGTAAACTTTAAGGATATAAAGCAAGTACAGCTAGAAGCTAAAGGTATACTACTAAGACCATTAGGCAATGCCTACAATGTATCATTCATTTGTTCAAGATTGCCGCACCTTACATGCGACACAGGCTCTAGTAAAGTGTACCCTGACAACAGTAACCTACTATGAAGACCAGTCTTTCATTTTGCACTTGTGGGATCTCAATACTTTCCAATATTTATTTCACACCTTGAATTAGTGGATATCAGAGACTGCTCAGTGTTTTGCAGTGGTCTTTCTTCTCTGCAGGGTAGATATAAAAGGCAGTGGATATCTGCTACAAAGCAACTGTATGCCATACAGTACAAACAACCATTTTCTAAGTAAAATTTTTTTACGAACTAAATGTCTTGCTAAGACTATTTCAGTTTATTTTTTTTACATTATTCAAGCATATTCCAGGCCACCCTTAAAATCATTCCAGAGCTGCTATAGCAAACTAATTCATTCAACATCTTGATGAACCAACAAAACATATTTGTAAAATTCTCACGTTCCACGTTCATAGCACACCCAGTTATTAAGGATTGAAAACCTATCTTATGATCTTTCATAATTTTTACAGTTTTTAAACCTTTTTCCACAAAGGCACCCAGTATACACGGCATATATTGTTTTTCAGGCCACCTTCTCTCATTCCCTCTACAAACTGACCCTCAACATTGTACTATGACTATTAATGATCTTTTTGATTTCTTGTCTTTTACATCACTTTAATTTTCCTTCTTCAAAATTCTTGCATTACATATAGTATTCCTTTAGATAGAAAATTTATTGAAAAGATTGAAGTAAAAGTATAAATACCCTAACACTGTACAATACATAAAACATGCATTTTTCAATATTAAACTTACAGTACCCGATGATCATATAGCTGTCAGCTCTGCTGCCCGACAGAAAAAACCTACGGGCGGAATACGCCAGCGATCCCTATACAGGTGGGGGTGTACATCAACAGCGCCATCTGTCGAGTAGGTACTCAAGTACTCTATGTCAACACAGAACCAATTTTCTCTCTGTCGTGCCACCGGCAAGACCTACTGAATACGCTCTTGTTTTCTGGATTGAATTTCACGTTATTTGGTGAAGTATTCATCTCTAGTTATTAGCTATCGCTGTGCAGAAGTTATCTTCAATACTTCCTTGCATTCTTTTTTGGATTTGGATTATTTGTTGACGACTTGGATAGATTTTGACTTCCCCCCTTTGACTAATTCAAGATGTCTGACCCTTCTCAAGTCCCCAAGTACAGGAAATGTAGCGCTAGGGACTGTTCAAGGCGTCTTCCGAAGGCCTCTATCGATCCGCACACCGTTTGTTCCAATTGTAGGGGTAAAGCCTGTCAATTGGAAGATCGATGTGAGGAATGCGCTGGGCTTTCGGAATTCGGGTTTCAAGAATTCCTGAAATATGCACGTAGGCTAGAGAAGGATAGGATCAGGAGGAGTTCGTCTCGCTCAATTGATTTTTCCTCTCCCCATGCCCCTCAACCTATTCCTTCCCCTGTAGTGGTTGCACCCGACCCCCCTGCTAGCTCTCATCAACCTTCAATGGCGGATATGATGCGTGCCATTCAGGCTCTAGGTGAGAGAGTCGAGTCATTGGCTAATGACCGCAATCAACTCATGGCTGATGTCAGAGAGTTGAAAGGTAAAAGTGCAGTGGGAAGTGAAGTGAGTGTCAGTGCAGTGAAAAGTGTCAGTGTTACGCATGAGGGTGCGTCTGTTCGTGCCTGTCGTCCTCCCAGTCCGGGACCTCTTGCAAGCTCCCAAGCCCAGGGGAGAAGCAATGTCGTACGACCAAAGGGTTCGACAGGCTTTAATCAGCGTACAGACGTACCCTCCGTGGTTTCGGACGTATCTTACCGAGATCGTCCCACCCACAAGAAGACGAGTGAGCCCATTTTGTCCTCGTCTGCGGAAGAGGTTTCTAGACAGAAACGATGGACCAAGGTCTCACGGCCTCTTAAGCGTAAGGTCCCTTCCGAGCTAGTCCAACGGCCCAGGTGTAGCCACTGGGTCAGTTCGGACTCGCTGCAGTCCTCCGACGACTGCACACCTCCCAAGAGAGGCAAAGTGGTACCGCAACAGGCAGTAACTCCGTCTGTTGCCGCACCCGCTGTTTTAGACCCTCAGTCTCAACGGACAGTAGCTCCGTCTGTTGCCGCTTTTGTAGACCCTAAGTGGTCTTTACTGCAGTCTATGCAGACTCAGTTAGCTGCGGTTATGCAGGAGTTTCGTGCGGAGAAGGTTGACACTGCTCCCGTCAGCCTACAACCTGCCACGGTTGTGCGCCCAGCTCACGCTGAGGCTGCCTCCTCCCACACTCCGGCTGCGGAGAAGGTTGACACTGCACCCGTTAACCTACAACCTGCCACGGTTGTGCGCCCAGCAGACGCTGAGGCTGCCTGCTCCCACACTCCGGCTGTGAGAGCTCCTCCACCCATGCGCAGTCGACCCTGCCAGACGCATGCTGACTCCCACAGACGCACGGAGCACTCCGTTGCCGTGCGTGAGCTACCACAACAACAGGAGGGTGGAGTTAGGCTGCCGTGTTTTGACGCGGTGCGTCAGCCTCCGCAACCCACGGTGGTCTCCGCTATCCTTCCACAGTCGGGTGTAGACTCTTTGCGCACCCACTCAGCTTTGGTTGTTGCCAGTTCTCAGACTGACCAACAGTGGCATGATGTTGGGTCCAGTGCAGCCACGCATGCACCCGTGCTGCCGGACTCAGCTGTCCAGCCCACTCCGTTGCCTCTTCCTCCTCAACATTCAGACGATGGTATCTCTGATGATGACGAAGCTGCACATCTTGACGACCAACACTCCGACATCGAAGAACCCAAGACCACGCCTCCCTCCTTAGACTTTAGGAAAGTGCTTGCGCTCTTTAAGGATTTGTATCCAGACCAGTTTGTGTCTGCAGCACCACGCTCGCCTCCCTCTGAGTTCGCTTTAGGCATGCAGTCAGCAGCTCCTGCCTTTACGAAGCTCGTACTCGCTCGCTCGTCCAAGAGAGCCTTAAGGGTACTGGGAGAGTGGTTGCAGTCCAAGAAGCAATTGGGAAAGACATCCTTCATGTTTCCCCCGGTCAAGCTTGCTTCCAGATCTAGCGTCTGGTATGCCACGGGAGAAGTTCTCGGCTTGGGAGTTCCTGCCTCTGCCCAGGGCGACTTCTCAAGTCTGGTAGACTCTCCCCGCAGGCTGGCTATGAGACGCTCCAAGATTTGCTGGACCCCTTCGGACATGGACCATCTTATGAAGGGAGTTTTCCGCGCTTTCGAGGTCTTTAACTTCCTGGACTGGTGTTTGGGAGCATTGAGCAGGAAGACCTCCCCTTCTGATAAGGAGACTTCCATGCTCATCATGTCCTGCATGGACAAAGCCATTAGGGATGGGTCTAGTGAGCTTGCGGCTTCTTTCGTGTCTGGGGTACTCAAGAAGCGAGATCACCTTTGCTCCTTCTTGTCAGCTGGAGTCACCCCATGTCAAAAGTCGGAGCTGATGTTTGCTCCACTCTCGAAGTGTCTCTTCCCTGAAGAGTTAATCAAGGAGATTGCTGCCTCCTTGATCCAGAAAGACACCCATGACCTGGTGGCGTCATCCGCACGCAAAGTCACCCCTTTGCCCTCCATACCTAGACCTAGGATAGACACACCAGCGTCAAGGTTCATTCCGCCCTTTCGTGGCAGAGCCTCCAGCAGAGGAGGTGCTCGTGCCGGAAGTCAACGTGGGAGTAAGAAGAAGGGTTCCAAGTCCTCTAGAGGCAGAGTCTAACTGCCACCTTCTTCAGACAGCAGTGGGAGCCAGGCTCAAGAACTACTGGCAGGCCTGGGAGAACAGGGGCGCAGACGCACAGTCTGTGAAGTTACTCAGGGAGGGGTACAAGATACCACTCTTGCGCAAGCCCCCTCTAGTAACGACTCCCATCAACCTCTCTCCCAGGTACAGAGAGGAGGAAAAGAGGCTAGCTTTACAGCAAGAGGTGTCTCTCTTACTACAAAAGGGAGCGGTAGTCATAGTCCGGGACCATCAATCCCCGGGCTTCTACAACCGCCTCTTCTTAGTGCCGAAGAAGACAGGAGGGTGGAGACCGGTGCTAGACGTCAGTTCTCTGAATGTCTTTGTCACAAAGCAGACGTTCACCATGGAGACGACAAAGTCGGTTCTAGCATCGGTCAGGAAGGAAGACTGGATGGTCTCGTTAGACCTAAAGGACGCGTACTTTCACGTCCCCATCCACCCAGATTCCCAACCTTTTCTAAGGTTCGTTTTCGGGAAGGTCGTATACCAGTTCCAAGCCCTGTGCTTTGGCCTAAGCACGGCACCTCTAGTTTTTACCAAACTGATGAGGAATATTGCCAAATTCCTGCATTTAGCAAACATCAGAGCCTCCCTCTATTTGGACGACTGGCTTTTAAGAGCTGCGTCAAGTCGTCGCTGTCTGGAGAATCTACAGTGGACTCTAGATCTGACCAAGGAATTGGTTCTCCTGGTCAATATAGAAAAGTCCCAACTCGTCCCATCCCAAACTATAGTTTACCTAGGAATGGAGATTCAGAGTCAAGCTTTTCGGGCTTTTCCGTCGGCCCCCAGAATCAGTCAAGCCCAAGAATGCATCCAGTCCATGCTGAAGAAGGACCGGTGTTCGGTCAGACAGTGGATGAGTCTGATAGGGACACTTTCATCACTGGACCAGTTCATCGCGTTAGGGAGACTCCACCTTCGCCCCCTTCAGTTTCACTTAGCTGCTCACTGGAGAAAGGACAAGACGCTAGAAGCGGTCTCAGTTCCTATTTCCGAGAAGATGAAGTCGTCACTGACTTGGTGGAAGAACAACATTCTCCTCAGGGAGGGTCTGCCACTGGCTGTTCAGACCCCCGACCACCTTCTCTTCTCGGACGCATCGGACACGGGCTGGGGTGCGACGTTGGACGGTCGGGAATGCTCGGGCACGTGGAATGCGGTTCAAAGCGAGTTACACATCAACTGCAAGGAGCTACTGGCAGTTCATCTGGCCTTGAGAAGCTTCAAGTCCCTCCTTCTAGGCAAGGTGGTGGAGGTGAACTCCGACAACACCACTGCACTGGCGTACATCTCCAAGCAAGGAGGGACTCATTCGATGAAGTTGTACGAGATCGCAAGGGACCTCCTCACCTGGTCAAGAGATCGAAACATATCCCTTGTAACGAGGTTCATTCAAGGCGACATGAATGTCATGGCAGACCGCCTCAGCCGGAAGGGTCAAATCATCCCAACAGAGTGGACCCTTCACAAGAATGTATGCAACAAACTATGGGCATTGTGGGGCCAACCCACCATAGATCTGTTCGCAACCTCGATGACCAAGAGGCTCCCAAATTATTGTTCACCGATTCCGGACCCAGCAGCAGTTCACATAGATGCCTTTCTTCTGGATTGGTCCCATCTAGACCTTTATGCGTTCCCCCCGTTCAAGATTGTCAACAGAGTACTGCAGAAGTTCGCCTCTCACGAAGGGACACGGTTGACGTTGGTTGCTCCCCTCTGGCCCGCGAGAGAATGGTTCACCGAGGTACTGCAATGGCTAGTAGACGTTCCCAGAACACTTCCCCTAAGAGTGGACCTTCTGCGTCAGCCGCATGTAAAGAAGGTACACCCAAGCTTCCACGCTCTTCGTCTGACTGCCTTCAGACTATCGAAAGACTCTCGAGAGCTAGAGGCTTTTCGAAGGAGGCAGCCAGAGCGATTGCTAGAGCTAGGAGGACATCCACTCTCAAAGTCTACCAGTCGAAGTGGGAAGTTTTCCGAAGTTGGTGCAAGTCCAAATCAGTATCCTCAACCAGTACCTCTGTAACTCAGATAGCTGACTTCCTGTTATACCTAAGGAAGGAAAGATCCCTTTCAGCCCCCACGATCAAGGGTTACAGAAGCATGTTGGCAGCAGTCTTCCGTCACAGAGGCTTAGATCTGTCTAACAACAAAGATCTACAGGACCTCCTTAAGTCTTTTGAGACCACGAAGGAGCGTCGGTTGGCCACACCAGGTTGGAACTTAGACGTGGTACTAAGATTCCTTATGTCAGCAAGGTTCGAGCCACTTCAATCAGCCTCTTTTAAAGATCTCACTTTGAAAATTCTTTTCCTCGTCTGCTTAGCAACAGCTAAAAGAGTCAGTGAGATACACGCCTTCAGCAGGAACATTGGATTTACATCTGAAACGGCTACATGTTCCTTACAGCTTGGTTTTTTAGCCAAAAACGAACTTCCTTCTCGTCCTTGGCCCAAATCGTTCGAAATTCCAAGCCTTGCTAGTTTGGTTGGAAATGAACAAGAAAGAGTACTATGCCCAGTAAGAGCTCTTAAGTACTATTTGAAACGGACTAAGCCATTACGTGGACAATCAGAAGCTTTATGGTGTGCCATTAAGAAACCTTCTTTACCAATGTCGAAGAATGCAGTTTCTTATTATATCAGGCTTTTAATTCGAGAAGCTCATTCCCATCTGAATGAGGAGGACCATGCTTTGCTGAAGGTAAGGTCACATGAAGTTAGAGCTGTCGCAACTTCAGTGGCCTTCAAACAAAACAGATCTCTGCAGAGTGTAATGGATGCAACCTATTGGAGAAGCAAGTCAGTGTTCGCATCATTTTACCTTAAAGATGTCCAGTCTCTTTACGAGAACTGCTACACCCTGGGACCATTCGTAGCAGCGAGTGTAGTAGTGGGTGAGGGCTCAGCCACTACATTCCCATAATCCCATAACCTTTTTTAATCTTTCTCTTGAAATGCTTTTTATTGTTGTTTTTTGGGTTGTCCGGAAGGCTAAGAAGCCTTTCGCATCCTGGTTGATTTGGCGGGTGGTCAAATTCTTTCTTGAGAAGCGCCTAGATTAGAGGTTGTGATGAGGTCCTTTAGTATGGGTTGCAGCCCTTCATACTTCAGCTCCTAGGAGTCGCTCAGCCTCCTGTGAGGATCGCGAGGCTCAGTAAGGAAGACGTACTTAAAAAAGGCAGAGTAATTGTTCAAGTCGACTTCCTTACCAGGTACTTATTAATTTTATGTTTGTTATTTTGAATAACTGCTAAAATGAAATACGGAATACTTAGCTCTTAAGGTTAACATATATGCTGGTCTCTACCCACCCCCCTGGGTGTGAATCAGCTATATGATCATCGGGTAAGTTTAATATTGAAAAATGTTATTTTCATTAGTAAAATAAATTTTTGAATATACTTACCCAATGATCATAATTTAAAGGACCCACCCTTCCTCCCCAATAGAGACCCAGTGGACCGAGGAGAAAATTGGTTCTGTGTTGACATAGAGTACTTGAGTACCTACTCGACAGATGGCGCTGTTGATGTACACCCCCACCTGTATAGCGATCGCTGGCGTATTCCGCCCGTAGGTTTTTTCTGTCGGGCAGCAGAGCTGACAGCTATATGATCATCGGGTAAGTATATTCAAAAATTTATTTTACTAATGAAAATAACATATTTGCACAAGTGAAAAAAAAAAGAAGAAAAAATAGACAAAGTTTCACATCTTAAAAGTGAATGAACCTTATGGGATACTGGTACTCACATAGCAGAGTAATCAATGTTTTTGCCACTACCTTTTTCCAGATTCACCGACTCTCCTTTCGACTTATCATGTATTCCCACGCAGCTCTGCAACAAAACCAAGTCTTTTCTTCTCAATTTCTGGCTGCTTTTCTTACTTGGGCCATTTGGCTAGTACAGTAGTATTTTGCTTCTCCATCTTGAAAAGCATCTTGACATGTAATTATAATAATAATTATATTCAAAGCACATATTCATTATTTGACCAAGCCCTGTAGTTTTAAATCTGGTTTCTGAGTTTCCAAATAATATCTGTGTAAAAAGTGAATTCTTGTGATCTCCAGAGCTGATAAAAAATGAGTCACATTGAAAAAATGCTCTTCTGAGGATGCTAAAGAATCATCTTAAAAGAACTGAAAGGAGTCTTAGTATAGAAATAACACCTAAGTCTATGGTTAAATTGAAAATTTTACTACTGTAAATTTCATACATAAATTTTTTTTAGCCACATTTTCCTTTCCAAATAAGAAGTGAAAGATTTTCAAAACTGATCACTGTGGATCAGAGAAAAAATTCAGTTGAAATGAAGACTACAAAAACCAAGACTATAATGGGTATGTATGAAAAAAGAAAAATTAAAAGGTTGACATCTAAGGTAAAAAGGGTAATTTTAATACACTTGATATCCAAAATAGCTAATATTGAAAATAAATATACAAGATCTGAGAAAACAATTTCAAATAATCAATACAAAATGGCAGAGGTTAAACTCTAGCACCCTAAAGGGAGTACCATGCAGTATATTTTGCATGGCACACTGTAGATGGTACAATAGGTTCTTTGCAGGATCTCTCAAGCCACGCTTTACTGCTTTTCACTTTGTCTTTTTATGTTCTTCCCACGCAAACCTACAAAACTTCTTCCACTTTGCCATGCGCTAATTCTAACCTCTCATATAAGTTTAAATCCCTCAGGCAAATCATATAATTCTATAAAACATGACTCATTGGTCTTCTTAAACTGCTATCCTCAGAATGGATGTTCTTGAGGCATTAACGCATCTATTCTGCACGCAATATTTCTTCTGGATGTGGTACTATGCTAAGGGTACTAACTTTAACTGAATTTTATTTATAAGATTTAAATCAAGATATTGTAGCTATTTCCAGTTTTAACAACCATTACAAACACTTATAAAATATCTACAGGTATTTTCATGAGCGTCTTTGAACAAATCCCTGCAAATTATAGATAACAGACCAATTATACTTTATTTGCTTCAAGAAATACCATTTCCATCAGCTTGCCTGCAACATTCAATCATTTATTTCCCCTAAAATCACATAATATATCATATGAAATACAATATGTATACTAGTGTTAAGTATTGAAATAAATTATTTAAGGAAGGATCAGTTTTACATATTTATATTCAGGTGCAATAAAATTCTTTTTTTTAATATACTTTAACATACTAGAGCCTTAGTATTTTAATATGTATTAATGTATAAAAATATTGCCAAAATTGAGAATGTCCTTACAGGTAATAATTTTAGTTGTGATGGGGTATTTCACAACGAATAATACAATACTGTTTCACAATGAATACAAGTCTAATCTTCATCAGAATCAAAGCCAGCTCTTCGATTGACCTGTGCACCGGCGTTCACAGCAATCAAGAAATCCTGCTGCTTGCCTTCCTTTAATCTCTGTCTAATAAGTTCTGCAATTGCCTTGTCAGTCCTCCGCTCCAGCTTGTCCAACTGTGATTGAATCCCTCGTTTCAGATCGAAAGTTATCTTTTTGGGGGCCAAATTACTGATCTCAACCTGAAAGAAGGTAAAATATGTATTGGTTTTATAAGACCTCATAACTATGTATACGGTATAGTACAACATTACTGTACAGAGGTCCTTAACTTACAAACTTAATTGATTCCAGGAAGCTGTTTGTAAGTGTAATTTTATTGAATTGTGGCCTAGGTTAGGCCTAACATGAATTCCCTGCCTATGCTTTCCAGCTACAAAAGTCAACAAAGAGTCAGGTTTCATATGAAATAAATATCAGGTTATCACAAATAATGTTTTGCTTACTTGGGCACCAACCGCCCGTTGAGATACTACCGCTAGAGAGTTATGGGGTCCTTTGACTGGCCAGACAGTATTACATAAGACCCTTCTCTCTGGTTACGGTTCTTTCCCTTAGCCTACACAGACACCGAATAGTCTGGCCTATTCTTTACAAATTCTCCTGTCCTCATACACCTGACAACACTGAGATTGGCAAACAATTCTTCTTCACCCAAGGGGTTAACTACTGCACTGTAATTGTTCAGTGGCTACTTTCCTTTTGGTAAGGGTAGAAGAGACTCTTCAGCTATGGTAAGCAGCTCTTCTAGGAGAAGGACACTTCAAAATCAAACCATTGTCCTCTAGTCTTGGGTAGTGCCATAACCTCTGTACCATGGCCTTCCACTGTCTTGGGTTAGAGTTCTCTTGCTTGAGGGTACACTCGGGCACACTTCTATCTAGTTTCTCTTCCTCTTGTTTTGTTAAAGTTTTTGTAGTTTTTATAGGAAATATGTTATTTTCCTTAGTAAAATAAATTTTTGAATATACTTACCCGATGATCATATAGCTGCATCCCTGCTGCCCGACAGAAAAAATCTACGGGCGGAATACGCCAGCGATCGCTATACAGGTGGGGGTGTACATCAACAGCGCCATCTGTCAAGTAGGTACTCAAGTACTCGATGTCAACAAAGAACCAATTTTCTCCTCTGTCCCACTGGTTCTCTATTGGGGAGGAAGGGTGGGTCCTTTAATTTATGATCATCGGGTAAGTATATTCAAAAATTTATTTTACTAAGGAAAATAACATTTTTCAATATCAAACTTACCCGATGATCATATAGCTGATTCACACCCAGGGGGGTGGGTAGAGACCAGCATTACAAGTTGACATTATGAGCTAAGTATTCCGTATTTCATTTTAGCAGTTATTCAAAATAACAAGCATAAAATAAATAAGTACCTGGTAAGGAAGACGACTTGAACAATTACTCTGCCTTTTTAAGTACGTCTTCCTTACTGAGCCTTGCGATCCTCATAGGATGCTGAGCGACTCCTAGGAGCTGAAGTATGAAGGGTTGCAACCCATACTAAAGGTCCTCATCAAAACCTCTAATCTAGGCGCTTCTCAAGAAATGATTTTGACCACCCGCCAAATCAAGTAGGATGCGAAAGGCTTCTTAGCCTTCCGGACAACCCAAAAATATTTCAAGAGAAAGATTAAAAAGGTTCTGGAATTAGGGAATTGTAGTGGTGGAGCCCCCACCACTACTGCACTCGTTGCTACGAATGGTCCCAGAGTGTAGCAGTTCTCGTAAAGAGACTGGACATTCTTAAGATAAAAGACGCGAACACTGATTTGCTTTTCCAATAGGTTGCGTCGAATATATTTTGCAGAGATCTATTTTGTTTAAAGGCCACGGAAGTTGTGACAGCTCTAACTTCGTGTGTCCTTACCTTCAGCCAAGCTTGGTCTTCCTCATTCAGAAGGGAATGAGCTTCTCGTATTAACAGTCTGATAAAAATAGGATAAAGAATTCTCTGACATAGGCAAAGATGGATTCTTAACTGAACACCCTAAAGCTTCAGACGGGCCTCGTAAAGGTTTAAAATAGAACTTAAGAGCTCTTACAGGACATAATACTCTTTCTAGTTCATTTCCAACCATACGATAAGTTTGGAATATCGAACGATATTGGTCAAGGCCGAGAAGGCAGCTCGTGTTTGGCTAGAAAACCAAGATGTAGAACATGTAGCCGTTTCGGATGAGAATCCGATGTTCTTGCTGAAGGCATGAATCTCACTGACTCTTTTAGCTGTGGTTAAGCATATCAGGAAAAGAGTCTTAAAGGTGAGATCTTTCAGGGAGGCTGATTGAAGTGGTTCGAACCTGTCTGACATAAGGAATCTTAGAACCACGTCTAAATTCCAACCAGGTGTAACCAAACGACGCTCCTTCGTGGTCTCAAAAGACTTAAGGAGGTCCTGTAGATCTTTATTGTTGGAAAGATCTAAGCCTCTGTGACGGAAGACTGATGCCAACATGCTTCTGTAACCCTTGATAGTGGGAGCTGAAAGAGATCGCTCTTTCCTCAGATATAAGAGGAAGTCAGCTATTTGAGTTACAGAGGTACTGGTCGAGGATACGGATACTGACTTGCACCAGTTTCGGAAGATTTCCCACTTCGATTGGTAGACTCTAAGGGTGGATGTTCTCCTTGCTCTAGCAATCGCTCTGGTTGCCTCCTTTGAAAAACCTCTAGTTCTCGAGAGTCTTTCGATACTCTGAAGGCAGTGAGACGAAGAGCGTGGAGGCCTTGGAGTACCTTCTTACGCGTGGCAGACGTAGCAGGTCCACCCTTAGGGGAAGAGTTCTGGGAACGTCTACTAGCCATCGAAGTACCTCGGTAAGTTATTCTCTCGCGGGCCAGAGGGAAGCAACTAGCGTCAACTTTGTCCCTTCGTGAGAGGCGAACTTCTGCAGTACCTTGTTGACAATCTAGAACGGAGGGAATGCATATAGATCTAGATGAGACCAATCTAGTAGAAAGGCATCTATAAGAACTACTGCTGGGTCCGGGATAGGTGAGCAAAGTATTGAGAGCCTCTTGGACATCGAGGTTGCGAAGAGATCTATGGTTGGCTGGCCCCAGGTGACCCAAAGTCTCTTGCATACATCCTTGTGGAGGGTCCAATATGTTGGAATTATTGTCCCTTCCTACTGAGACAATCTGCTAAGACATTCAAGTTGCCTTGGATGAAACTCGTTACTAGTGAAAAGTCTAGACCTGTTGAACAGGAGAGGAGGTCACTTGCGAACTCGTACCATGTCAGAGAGTAGGTCCCTCCTTGCTAGGAGATGTACCTCAAAGCAGGGAGTTGACCGTGTTCACCTCCACTACTTTGCCTTGAAGGAGAGACCTGAAGCTTTTCCAGGTCAGACGTACTGCCAGAAGCTTCTTGCAGTTGAAATGCATTGTCCTTTGACTCGAGTTCCATAATCCCGAGCATTCCCTACCGCCTAAGGTCGCACCCCAGCCTACGTCCGATGCGTCTGAGAAGAGAACGTGGTTGGGAGTCTGAACAGTCAGGGGAAGACCCTTTCAAAGGTTGATAAAGTCCTTTCATCAAGTCAGACCAGACTTATCTTCCGGAAACCGGGATCGAGACCGCTTCTAGCGTCTTGTCCTTTTCCAGTGAAGAGCTAGATGATACCGAAGAGGACGGAGGTGTAGTCTTCCAAGTGACACCAAATGAACCACGGATGACAGTGTCCTAACCAGACTCATCCACAGCCTGACAGGGCCGTGTTCCTTCTTCAGCATCTTCTGGATGGATAGCAGGGCTGGGGGTTGATCGTCTTGTTCAGCCATGTCCTCATCAGAGGGTTCCTCATCCGAAACTGATGAGGAAACGGCAACGGAGTGGGCAACGTCTGACTCGCTGAATCCGGTCGCACTGATGGATGCGTGACGGAGCCGGACACAAGATCATGGTACTGCTGCACAGTCTGTGAACTGTCAACCATGGGGACGCGAGGAAGTACAGCGACAACCCGAAACTGTCTAGACTGTCTGGGTTGTGCAGACAACCCCTAATCGGGTTGCTGAGGTTGCCGCACTGCGTCACAACAAGTCACCTCTGCTGGTTGTTGAACGTCTTCCTAGTGACACACTGAACGTCCACAACCACCTCCGAGAGTCGCTAAACGTCAACGTGCGACTGGCAACCCACACTGGGTCGCACCGGTGGAGGAACCATCTCAACTGGCGGACGTGAGTAGGATACCTCAGCGTCAACAGGGCGTACAACCAACCGGTAGGAAGGTTGTTGGCTAGAAGGTTCTTCTCCGTAAAAAATCCTCTATCAAGGACTAAGCTTGGACTGCATGTCTTGCAACAAAGCCCAAGGTCTATGGGAGCAGGTGTGGCAACAGACGGGGTTAGCGACTGAAGCGGAACCATTTACCATCCCTGGAAGCATGTTATGCTTTAAATAAAGTCCATAGGAGGCTAAGCAGCTTAAGGCTCCTTTCCAAATGACAGAGTCCTCAAGGGAATATCAGAAGGAGGGAGAACAGCACTTTCTCATCTACAGGAACCATGTCCGAGAAAAGCTAGGTTATCTCAGTGAGGGATTCACTGGTGCATAAGCAGCAGACCAGAAGGCAACGTTATGTAACTGCTTGACAGTCTGTGAACTGTCAAAAACTGAACTGTCAACCACAACAGGTGCGTGAGGACATACAGCACTGGTGCATTAGTAGCAGACCAGAAGGCAACGTCATGTAACTGCTTGACAGTCTGTGAGTTGGCAACAACCAAAGCTGTGTGGGGAAGCCTCAACTCCTGACTGACTAGTCTGCTGCGGGCGAGTGGCGGTAACCACAGTGTGTTGTGGAGGCTGACACACCGTGTCAAAACACGGCAGCTTGTGGTAGCTCACGCACGGCAACGGAGTGCTCCGTGTGTCTGTGGGAGTCAGCATGCGTCTGGCAGGGTCGACTGCGCATGGGTGGAGGAGCTCTCACAACAAGAGTGTGGGAGCAGGCAGCCATGCTGGGCGCACAACCGTGGCAGGCTGTAGGCCAACGGGTGCATCGTCAACCTTCTCCGCAGTCGGAGTGTGGGAGCTGGCAACAACAAAAGCGGAGTGCTGGTGCGTGGGAGGGACTGCCGTGGGTTGCGGAGCATGCCGCATTGCGTCAAAACACGGCAGCTTGACAGCACCTTCCCACTGCTGATGCGGTAGCTCACGCATGTCAACGGAGGGTGCAGCATGAACATGCGTCTGCAGTGTCAACCTTCTCAGCACGATACTCCTGCATGAAGGAAGCAAGCTGAGACTGCATAGTCTGCAGCATGGACCACTAGGGTCTACAAAAGACGGCAACAAACGGAGCTACTGTCCGTTGTGACTGAGGGTCTAAAACAGCTGGTGCGGCAACAGACGGAGTTACTGCCTGTTGCGGTACCACCTTGCCTCTCTTGGGAGGTGTGCAGTCGTCGGATGACTGCAGCGAGTCCGAACTGACCCAGTGGCTACACCTAGGCCGTTGGACTTACGCGGAAGGGACCGACTTGCACTTAAAAAGCTGCAAGATTTGGTCCATGGTTTCTTACGAGAAACCTCTTCCGCAGACGAGGAATAAATGGGCTCTCTCGTCTTTGTGTGGGTGGGGTGATCACGTCGGCAACGTGTGTAGATACACCCGAAACCACGGAGGGAAACGTCTGTTCGTCGATCAAGGCCTGTGGAACCCATAAGTCGTTCGACATTACTTCTCCCCTGGGCTTGGGAGCTTGTAAGAGGTATCGGACTAGGTGAACAACTGGCACGAACAGACGAACCCTCGAACGCAACACTGTAACACTTTGCGCATATCACTTTATCACTTTTGATTTTCTGTTTGCACTTATTTCACTGAAATCGAAACTTTAACTGATTTCTACCTGAAACACGCAATCCTATCCTTCATTAAAAGGTAGTAATTGCGAAAACAGTTTACAATGCAACAGAAAAACATAATAAAAGATAAAGAATTCAGTGGCTGGAAAAGAGACTAAACACTAGATCAAATAAACTACGTTAAGCCTGGGAACAAGAATAAAACTCTAGAAACGTTTTACCTTCTTCCCCTACAGCGACTAGGGAGAAGAGTAAAAAACGAGAACAACGTTACCCGCTTGAACGAAACGTTTATTCTCCTCTCTCTCCCTCCGTCTCTATCCCTCTCTCTCTTCTCTCTGACTTAGAACCTGAGAGAAGAGCCCAATTATATATCGTTAAAACATATTATTTGCTAAAGGAAAAAACTGAAAGGTTTCCCAAATAAAAAGTTCCTTTATTTAGAATTTAAACCATTTAAGCTAAGAAAGAATGAACGAAACGCTAGAATCGGTTTACTCTTACTGCAACGTGAAACCGTGAAATACTCTCTCTCTATCGTAACGATAGAGCGCATGTTGAACGTTCTGAACGTCAACAACTGCGGAGACTAAACTAAACGTTAGTTCATCTTTGAAAACAGTACGAGACTATCAAAGAAATTCTTTCAAAAACATTAAAATTAAAAAGGTATAAATTCTTAAAAGGTAAATACGATATGACGGGCTCAATGTTAATTAACTTCGGTTCCAAGTAAGGACCGCCTACTATTAGGAAAGGTCGCATATAAACAAACATAAAAATTAATTTTTATAAGTTTATAATACCAAAAACCTAAACACACTTCCGTCTAAGGGAAGGGTCGGCCATAAAAGTGAAAGAGAGTCCATACTCTCTTCGTCACCAACACTTCCGTCTAAGGGAAGGGTCGGCCATTTAAAAGTGAAAGAGAGTCCATACTCTCTTCGTCACCATAATTAAATCTATCCAAAACGAGTTCAAGTTTTGAAATGAAGATAAAACCCCTGCATAGCGAAAGCTCAAAACTGGAATACTGTAGTGTACTTCACCAAATCGTTGTGAAAACAAATCCAGTTAGGGACGGCGTATTTAGTAGGTCTTGCCTGTGGCACGACAGAGGGAAAATTGGTTCTTTGTTGACATCGAGTACTTGAGTACCTACTTGACAGATGGCGCTGTTGATGTACACCCCCACCTGTATAGCGATCGCTGGCGTATTCCGCCCGTAGATTTTTTCTGTCGGGCAGCAGGGATGCAGCTATATGATCATCGGGTAAGTTTGATATTGAAAAATTTATTTTCATGATATCACTACTTAAAATATTTCATTTTTCTTTATTTCCTTTCCTCACTGGGCTATTTTCCCTGTTGGGGCCCCTCGGCTTATAGCATCCTGCTTTTCCAACTAGGAAATAATAATAATAATAATAATAATATATTGTTTTATTACAGTAGTTGAGGACCTACTGTATTCCCTCTAAAACTATAAAACAGGTTAAAACATATTTGTTTGCAATATGATATTGCTGTTTAGTCAGGTAACTAATCCCTATATTAAATTCTATTGTCTGGCATAAACCACATACTGTACTTTTCTGATTGATTATCTTTAACCCTTTTACCCCCAAAGGACGTACTGGTACGTTTCACAAAACTCATCCCTTTACCCCCATGGACGTACCGGTACGTCCTTGCAAAAAAATGCTATACAAATTTTTTTTTACATATTTTTGATAATTTTTTGAGAAACTTCAGGCATTTTCCAAGAGAATGAGACCAACCTGACCTCTCTATGACAAAAATTAAGGCTGTTAGAGCAAAATAAAAAAGTATACTGCAAAATGTGCTTGAAAAAAAATAACCCTTGGGGGTTAAGGGTTGGAAATTTCCAAATAGCCTGGGGGTTAAAGGGTTAAGTCTGAGTGTATTCCCCGAACATACCTGACATATTATCATCTTTTGACATCCATTCCTTAAATTTATTCTCTCATAATGTAGGGTATCCACAATATAAAACCACGGTTTAAGAGTGGGTGTAAAAACAATAGATTAGCTACAACCACTTTTGTGAAACACTCTTAGCACAAGAGAAATAGTTTCGAGAAATATATACTTTGTGCCACTGATAAAGCACTTTGAACTAACAAAGAAAAGCAATACAGTAAAATAAAGATATCTCATTTACATTGGTTAATTACGATTTAGCTTAATCTCACACACAGTGCTTTGTTGTATCCTGACTTAGAGCTTTCTGTGGTGAGTCCCCCAATATAGCACGGGAACAAAAAGGGCATTGTCTGTATTAGATAAGTACAGTACTGTACTTGTTTATGCCCATTATTCTCTTTGAAATGACAAAGACTGATCAGGGGTGTGTCCCCAACATTTTGTGTCATGTCTAATTTGGGTGGCTTGACAGAGTATTACAAACACTGAAGAATACCATACTGTCAAGAAGAGTTTAAGTGAGATAATTGTCAAGAAGAGTTTAACAGAGATAATTGTCAAGAAGAGTCTAAGAGAGATAATTGTCAAGGAGAGTTTAAGTAAGAGAGATAATTGTCAAAGAGAGTTGAAGAGAGATAATTGTCAAGAAGAGTTTAAGAGAGACAATTGCTGGAATTTATTTCTTTATAATTATGACTAAAGCCAGGAGTATTCCTTTTTACATCAATCTGCACAGATGAAAGCTATGATAATGAGAAACATCACATACCAATATTCTACTCAGGTGGAATGTTCCATAAAGACAAAGAAAGAAGATAAAACAAATAAAACAAAACAATCAAGAAAAGCAACTTGTAAAAAATGGCAAAACAAAATCTAACAAGTATTTGACGACTATAATTTGTGTCTAAAGGAATTTTTGGGCTCAAGCCATGTCGTCCTGATGGAAGTTCCTTAAAGGCAGCTTCCTAGGGTATATTACAACTACGGCGATATTCCCAGAGAATTTACCTTCAGGTACCCAGAATTCTAACTCCTGGAGCGAGTATCCCTAAAAAGACCTTAGGGATATCGTAAATATCAGTGGACGTATTCTTGACACGCCTCATAGCAATCTATACCCCGAATAGAGTTAACACTTCGTAGGGGTAAAATGGCAAGAAAACGAAAACGATAAGAAAGGGGGGAGCCGTTCATAAGGCATCCCTCCTCCCCGTTTCGAAAGCGTGCCCTGCGCCGCTCACGGCGCCATCTGTATTCCTTTTTGCGTAGCTCTACGACTCGGTGTGTTTTCCCTGTTTTCTACCCAATCTTGGAATTTTCTCGCTTAATAATGCTTTCTCCAACTTCTTCTGCCTCGGATAAGTTGAGTACTATTTCTTTTATGTATAAATGTAGGCTCTTGGTTAAAATTAAAGTAATTAAAAGAGTTATCTTTGATACAAGAGCTGTTGCCTGCTGGAGGCATCATGGATGCTGTCGCTCGCTAGAATAGGATTTATTTGTTAGCAAGAGCGACGTTCCCAGCCCCTTTGCGCTTAAATATTAGCTACTTAGCTTATTTAGGAATTCTGTTATGATGCGATAGTAGTGTGCCTGGCGAAGTTTTGCCAAGGCTGCCAACACTAGTCTTCGTAGGCTAGTTGTTGGCCTATGTACTTCCTGCATGATAATTAGTCTTCCAAATGTGAATTTATTGCTTTAAGCGTTAGGCAACGTTATACATATAAGTCCTTTTCGAGTACCTTCCAAGATAGTATTGGTGTGAGTTTCGGTGAATTAGGTAATCGATTCTCTTAGTGCCTAGGCTAGGTTGTCTTAGGTCATTATAATATTATCTGTTCCCCGTTTGCTCCCTTCTCTTCGGGGAAGGGGCAAACCCTTTCCCTCTGTTTAAGCCTTAGGCTTAACTCTAGTGGTTTATTTGAATTAATCTTCAAATATATCTATGCTGGAGTAGTACTGTACCTTCCCGTTCCAACTGTATTGGTTCAGAGGGGGACAGTACAACAGTGTTTAGTCTGAGCCCGGTTTGTCTGGCATGGGGCAGAGTCTCCCTTGCTGATTGACTCGGGCATTAAGGGTTATCCCCTTGGTCCACCTTGTTGGGTTCCAGTAGTGATCCCTTTACTCGGTGACTCATCAGACTGTCCTATTGCCGTTCCGGTCTCGGGATATGTTCCCTTTTCTGGAAAGGCAATTCCTTCCTTGCCGTGGTTCTTGGGAGGCAGCCAGTAGTGCCGGCCTCCCTCTCGGGTCTTTCTCTAACTGAGATGAACTGTCTTAGTTGGGAATGACCCTTAACCAAGGTAAGGTTGGATAGGACCCTCTGTCCTTCCCTTCTTTTTTCCGTTCCTTGTGTCAGTCGTCTGCATCCTTGCCTAGCCTAGGTTGGGATGAGGAACTGACGTGGTCTCCTGTCGGCCGGCAAAGTGTGCCGACCGGCAGAGACCATTACTTCGAGTGCTGCCCGGTCCTTTCTTGGTCCCTCCATCGCTGCCGTCTGAAGATTCAGTAGGCAGCGGTTAGGAAGCTTGACTTAGTGTCTCCCCTTCCTTTCGGCACTCTTTCGGGTGCCGGGCCCAGAGACTCATAGTCTCTTAACCCGGCACTCATTCTATTGTCTTAGTATGTGTTGTCCTTGCCGTCTGCCGGCCTACAGGCCGGCCGTCGGTGGGGAGGGGTGTTCTCCAGTTCTCTTGCTGTCGGTCGGCGTTGGGTGTATACCTTTGCCGGCCGGTCTCTTGCTCATCTGCCGGCCACTACAAGTGGGGGCCGGCAGCCGAGCGCTGCCTAGTGTGGGGGCCAGCCGGCAGGGTTTGTTTACTGCTGCCGGCCGGCCTGCGACACTGCCCAGTCAGCCGGCCACTAAGAATGATGGCCGGCAACGCAGTGCAAACCGGGTGGCTACGGTCCGGCAACCACTGCCGGCCGGTTCAGGCATGGGATCTGGAGTTCTCCCCAATAAAGGTGATCTGATGTTGTGTACTTGAGATCTACCTTTCGAAAAACAGGGGGGGGGGGGTGCTGATCGGCAATAGCCGGCTGGCACACCACCCTCAGGTACTGTATCAGTCCTCTCTTGGTGGTATATTCAACCAAGGGAGTTCATGATGTAGTAGGTTACAACACTGTCTTTTCTATCTTACTTGTGTTACTGGTACAATCACCTGGTGTCGCCTTACAAGGATAAAAGATAATTCTTTTATCCCTGGCCGGAATGGTAATATTTTACCTTAGGTGTGAGCTACACCTAATTTCCTTTGGAAATACGTTCTCTGGTTATTCTAGTAAAGACTAACTATGTGACTTGGCTGGTGGGCTTCCACAGGTGTTTGTGTGGGTTTCACAAGTAGGTGTCTTTCCCTTATTCTTGTTGAATACTCATTTGTTACATGTGAATTGAAATTCACTTGATATTCATGGAAATTTTTTCTTCTTTTACAGGAGGAGCATCCGAAGTGTGATAGTGTCTTCTGCAATGTCCGCAGTAAGAACTTTTGCGGACATGCCTCGTGTAGGAGGCACGCGGCTTGTGCAACCTCCAATGATGACCATCGTTACTGGGATCCGCAGGTATGTGCTGTATGTACTAACCTGCTATCAGAGGCTTTTGAATCCCCTAGGTCGGCGGAGTCAAGAGATGCAGCGAGGGAGAGGCTTCGCTTATGGGTAAGGGGTTTTCAGAAAAACACCACTGGACCTTATCTTCCTAACGAGAAGATGAGGGCATACCTTTTTCCCAAGGCTTCCCCTGATGCTCTTGTTCCCCAGCCTCGGCCGGAGATCCCTCTGATCCAGATTCCAGTGGAGGAGGATGTCGCTGACGCCATGCAGGACATCCAGTTGGACGACAAGATGTCCGACTTGTCCGATCGTGCGGAGCAGGATCTCCTCGCAGAGGGCGAGGAGGAGGATCGAGATCCTATTGCCGTGGAGGAAGAGGTTCCCGTATCATCAGACGTGCCGGTTCAGGTCCCTGAACCTATCCCCTCTACCTCGTCCGCTCTTCCAGCAGAGCTTGGACAGGCTCTCTCTTCCATCGTTGGTATGATCCAACAGATGCAGAGGGAGAATAATCAGAAGGCCGCTACTTTGGAGCTCCAGATGCAGAAGATCACAGCATCACGTGGACCTCCAAAGAAGCTCAACGTTAAGGACCTTCCTCTGTGCTCGGATGCCAACCCGTGGAGATATGCCGAGCACATGCCGATGACGATTGGGAAGATCGTCATGTCGGAGAAACTGGGCTCAGTTCCCCTTGAGGAGGTGGAATTCTGGCCCAGTAGAGGGGCCTACCCGGACTGCTATGTCCGTTTGAAGAAGGAGCCGGCTTCGAAGGAGGAGACGGAACCAAAGGAGGTGATTATCCTGGATCACTCCAAGGCTCAAGCCACTTTGACAGCTGCTTTAAAGGAGAGGGGGTTCTCAAACTCAAAGGTTGCCGCTTTGAATAAGAAGCACCCCTCCTTTGTATCCTCCCCGGCTAGGGCCTTCCCCTTTATGCAAAAGGGGTTTGCGGCCGTCATCAAGGCGGTTGAAGCTGGCAAGCCGTGCCCGTCTTTGGAGGAATGTAAACCTCTATCGTTGGCATTGCCAATGGACAATAAGGACTGGAAGGAGGTGCACCTTACTTTCTCAGTTGGGAAGTTGGACGCCGACATTGCAGGACAGCAGTTCGGCGAAAACCTTCCCAAGTTGTCGGAATTCCTTCTACGGAGGGAATTGGACACAAAGGAGCGCCTGGCAGCCTCGATGTCTCTCCAGACCAACATGGAGACGATGGCTAGCGACCCCAAGATGCCAGAGATGTTCATGGTTATGGCCAAAATCCATCTGGCCACAGTAACCAAGGACCTCTATTGCTTTGTTAAAGCAAGGAGGGCCTGTAGGGAGTTTGTGTTCGCCTCGGCCACAGTGAGGCATGAACCCAAGAGGCTAATTTCATCCAGCATCTGGGGTAAAGATCTCTTTCCCAAGGACGTGGTCAAAGAGATCGTGGACAAGGCAGCCACTGAGAACCGCAATCTTCTCCTGAAGTGGGGCCTGTCCCTTAAGAGGAAGTCTTCTCCGGATGAGGGCCCTCAGCCGAAAGGAAAGGCGAAGAAGTCAAGGTTTTCCTCCCGTCCCGCCAAGTCCTTCAAACCGCAAAGACAACAGCAGCAGCAGCCAGCTTTGCCTCCGGTTCCACAACTAGTAGCCCAGACCCCGACCACCTTCCAATGGGTTCCCCAAGCCATGTCATCAGCTTCCCCGGCATTCAATCCCGTGTTCGAGGGACAGTCGACCACGTTTCGTGCAAGACCCAGAGGAGCAGCTAGAGGGTCATCAAGACGCCCCTCTAGGGGACGAGGATTCAGAGGTGGTCGCGGCCAGGGAGGCAAGACTGCAGGGCAGTCAAAGTGAAGTGTCGCCGGTAGGTGGGAGACTTCAGTATTTCCGGGATCGCTGGACCTTCGATCCCTGGGCCCACAGCCTTCTCAAAAATGGACTGGGTTGGAGTTGGTACAGTACTCCGCCCCAGTGCCCTCAATTTTTCCAACACTCCACCCCCGTTTTGGAGGAGTACATCCAAGATCTGTTGGAGAAAAAGGTGATCAGGAGGGTAAAGTCCATCAAGTTCCAAGGGAGGCTGTTTTGTGTTCCCAAGAAAGACTCGGGGAAACTCAGAGTCATTCTGGACTTGTCACCACTCAACAAGTTCATAGTGAACCACAAGTTCAAGATGTTAACGTTACAACACATAAGGGCCTTACTGCCCAAGAGGGCATATACCGTCTCCATCGATTTGTCAGACGCATATTGGCACGTTCCAATAAGTTGTCGTCTCTCCCCCTACCTAGGATTCAAGCTACAACAAAAACTTTACGCTTTCAGGGCGATGCCCTTCGGACTAAACATAGCCCCAAGGATCTTTACGAAGCTTGCGAGCGCAGCTCTCAAACAGTTACGCCTAAAAGGGTTCCAGGTAGTAGCCTACCTGGACGATTGGTTGGTGTGGGCAGCATCCAGAGCAGAATGCTTGCAAGCTTCCCTACAAGTGATTCAGTTCCTGGAATATCTAGGCTTCATGATCAACAGAAAGAAGTCTCGTCTTTCTCCAGCTCAGAGGTTCCAGTGGTTGGGAATTCACTGGGATCTAGTGTCACACCGTCTTTCCATCCCGATGTCAAAGAGGAAGGAAATAGCGGGGTCTGTCAGGAGACTTCTAGGTTCCGAGAGGATATCAAGACGCGAACAAGAGAGGGTTTTGGGCTCTCTTCAGTTTGCATCAGTAACAGACCCAGTGCTAAGAGCACAGTTAAAAGATGCAGCGGGAGTATGGAGAACCTTTGCATCGAAAGAGCGAAGGGACTTGAAGAGACCGGTCCCACTTCGACTACGTTCTCTTCTCAGACCGTGGTCTCAAGCCAGTCGTCTAAAGAGGTCTCTACCTCTTCAGCCACCACCCCCGTCAGTGACAATCCACACAGACGCCTCAAAGGTAGGGTGGGGGGGTCACTCCCATCGGAAAAAAGTGCAAGGGATCTGGTCCAAGCTATTTGGGACCTTTCACATAAACTTTCTAGAAGCTATGGCAGTTCTTCTTACCCTGAAGAAAGTATCCCCACGTCACTCGATCCACGTAAGGTTGGTACTGGACAGCGAGGTGGTTGTGAAATGTCTGAATCGGCGGGGATCGAGATCCCCACCTCTCAACCAGGTAATGTTAGCCATATTCCGACTGGCGGAGAAGAAGAAGTGGCACCTGTCAGCAGTTCACCTTCAAGGAGTCCGGAATGTGACCGCGGACGCTCTATCCAGGGTGACACCGATAGAGACAGAATGGTCCCTAGACGCAGGATCATTCTCTTTCATCTTGAGACAAGTCCCAGAACTGCAGATAGACCTCTTCGCGACGAAGGACAACAAGAAGCTGCCGAAATATGTGTCCCCATACGTGGACCCCTCGGCAGAAGCAATAGATGCGATGTCCCTCGATTGGAACAGATGGTCCAGGATCTACCTGTTTCCCCCTCACAATCTGATGTTGAGGGTCCTCAACAAACTGAGATCCTTCAAGGGAGTAGCAGCAATAGTGGCCCACAAGTGGCCGAACAGTGTATGGTTCCCTCTAGCTCTGGAACTACGACTGAGGTTTCTACCACTCCCGGACCCAGTTCTGTCCCAGCAAGTCCAGAAGTCGACTGTCTTCGCTTCATTACAGAAAACCCGAACCCTGCAGCTCATGATTTTCTCTCCCTAGCGGTGAAGAAACGGTTCGGAATCTCGAAAGATAGTATCGACTTCCTGGAAGAATACAAGTGTAAGTCTACTAGGAGGCAGTACGAATCTGCATGGAAGAAATGGGTAGCCTTTGTCAAAGATAAGAACCCGCACGAGATCTCTACGGAGTTCTGCCTATCCTTCTTCATTCACCTCCACGGACAGGGGCTGGCGGCGAACACAATTTCTACATGTAAGTCAGCTCTAACAAGACCCATTCTATATGCCTTCCAGGTAGACCTCGCTAACGAGATGTTTAATAAGATCCCAAAGGCCTGTGCTAGGCTTAGACCATCAGCTCCTCCAAAGCCTATTTCATGGTCGTTAGACAAAGTCCTTCATTTTGCCTCATTTCTAGATAATGAGGAATGTGCGTTGAAGGACCTGACTCAAAAAGTGATCTTCCTTTTTGCCCTTGCTTCTGGGGCCAGAGTTAGTGAGATTGTGGCCCTCTCGAGAGAGGAGGGCCGAGTTCAGTTCCTGGATGGGGGAGAACTGAACCTGTTTCCGGACCCTACGTTTCTCGCTAAGAACGAGTTGCCCACCAACAGGTGGGGTCCCTGGAGAATCTGCCCTCTGAAAGAAGATGCATCTCTATGTCCCGTAGAATGCCTTAAGGTCTATCTTCGTAGAACTTCAGACTTCCATGGGGGCCAACTATTCAGAGGAGAAACATCGGGCTCGAATTTATCTTTAAATCAACTTAGGGCGAAAATTACATATTTTATTCGCAGAGCGGATCCTGACAGTTCACCCGCAGGTCATGATCCGAGGAAAGTTGCTTCATCATTAAACTTCTTTAACTTTATGGATTTTGAACACCTTCGTTCATACACTGGCTGGAAGTCTTCCAGGGTATTCTTTCGCCACTATGCTAAGCAAGTGGAGCAGCTAAAGAGGTCTGTGGTAGCAGTTGGTTGCGTCGTTAACCCTGCTGTTTAACTCTGCGAGGAACAGCGGAATCATTTGGGACTTGGATTCTTGGGTGAATGGTTAGTTATATGCGTTGATATAACTGGTAGTGAAGGCTCTCAGAGCCCACAGTGACTGTTCCAACGTTATGGTGATGGTAGCACAAGTACAGACAGGTGTGCCAAGCGTTTGCCAACGCTATTGTCAGCAAAGTAGTAACATGGACGTTAAGTTTGATACCGGGGTATGTGTAAGTGACACATATGTTTTCTTTCAGATAATCATTCATCCATGCACTACAGTACTTGTGTAAATTGTTGGTCATCCACCTAGCATATGTACATATTTATGGTGACCATGTCTATTTATTGTTTCTCAATAAACTTGTTCTCGGGAACCTTGCATCTCCTTCACCTATTTTTGATTTCATATTGTTTTTTGAGCATTTAGCCTATGTATATTAATCGGGGATATCTATAATAGCCTATTCCTTAATGCAAAGCCTGGATTATACTGGTTTATACTTTCCTTAGCAATAAGGACTCCACCCCTTTCTGAGGATGGTGGTAGCAGCAAGTTTAATCCTACGCAGATATAACCTTTTGTCTAATTTTACTTCGACCAGGGTGCTGGTCGGGACTTTTTCTTTTGGATACTGTAGTCCCGTAAGACTTCGCTTTACTTCATATAGAGTGAGACCACTATATGGTACTGGCTGGCGAGTGATTCATACATAGGTATATGTACTCTTCGTTCGTTTCTAGAGTCTAGTAGGACTCCTCCCTGTAGGGGGCAGGAAGCACTCTCATGGCTTATGATTAGTGAAAAGATGTATAACGGTAACATCTTAGGTCTGTCAGTCGAGTTGACTAAGAAACATTCTTGAGGAGTACGGCACGTATTGAGAATCCACAGATACAGTAATGCTCTGGTATACTTCCATCAGGACGACATGGCTTGAGCCCAAAAAACGGATTTTGAGCGAAGCGAAAAATCTATTTTTGGGTAAGATAGCCATGTCGTCCTGATGGACCCGCCCTGCTCCTTTTCAAAAATAAAATAAATAAATAAGAGTGAAAAGGATAGTAGGACCCCTCCCTACATACAGTATCTGTAGCACCTCGTGTATCGCTACAAGGAATACAGATGGCGCCGTGAGCGGCGCAGGGCACGCTTTCGAAACGGGGAGGAGGGATGCCTTATGAACGGCTCCCCCCTTTCTTATCGTTTTCGTTTTCTTGCCATTTTACCCCTACGAAGTGTTAACTCTATTCGGGGTATAGATTGCTATGAGGCGTGTCAAGAATACGTCCACTGATATTTACGATATCCCTAAGGTCTTTTTAGGGATACTCGCTCCAGGAGTTAGAATTCTGGGTACCTGAAGGTAAATTCTCTGGGAATATCGCCGTAGTTGTAATATACCCTAGGAAGCTGCCTTTAAGGAACTTCCATCAGGACGACATGGCTATCTTACCCAAAAATAGATTTTTCGCTTCGCTCAAAATCCGTTATATATCACACAAACTACCAACAAATTTTTTTTTTTTTCAAATAAGATTTATTCATATACTCACCTGATGTTCATCTTGCTTCTTCCCAAGAAGCTTGTTTTATCAACATTTACCTCTATATTTGGAAAAAATATTCTCATTTTCTTTCCTTTCTATAAACATGCCTCTAGAAAAGTAATGAGACATTAGCGCTTAATGGCAAGGAAAAAAGCGCCAGACTGCTTTTTTATTTTAGTTTTTAAGTCAAACTACACGTATTTCTTATCCTCTTGACATCACGAGGCAGTGGGGATGAGGGTGGGCATGTATGTGAACATCAGGCACGTATATAAATAATAAATTCTATTATCTAAATTACATTTATTTCGCAAACCTCCCCTAATGTTCATATTCCTGACTCCCACACTCTAATAGAGGTGAAACATCAGTGAAAGAAAGAGATAGGAATATAATAGAATTAAAAAATAGTACTAGTACTATAAAATATTAGAATTATAGACTCAACTGGTCTATATTAATGTAACAAACCACCCTTGAAATATGGGATGTCAAATTGCTTTTCTGAAGATATTTGAAAATTTTTGAAAATAAAATCATAAATTAACCAAACTTAAAAAGTTAATAGACCACATTACGAGTAGCTACTATAGGACCTAGAGCCCAAATTCTTCAAAATAGTTTTCAGCAAACACCAACATGGAATGCTATTGAACTAATACTAAAATTCTTTCCAAAGAAAGATTTCAGCAAGATGTACGAAATGTAGGTGCATCCATAATATACTGAACCTTAACAGTTATGGCTTTTATAAGATTTTGATCCAACTCCTTGTGAGCTTCCGTGACTAAACTTCTAACTAGAAATGACTGCATTTTTGGACAAAAGACAATTTGGAATTCTAATTCCACAGCACATTATAGACGCTAAACCTAATGTCTATAGTTCATCCAACAAATACTGAACGACTATTACAGGACAAAGAAATCCATGAAAGATGTAGTTATTGTCAAAGTCACGGAAGTCGTCGAAGAACGAGGGTTTGTAACTATGTAAGAACAAAATTGACTTTAAGTCATCTACCTTTCTGCTTTTCTCATTTGCATTACTTTGCACCAAGCTTGCAAATTTGCCATGCATTTCTATATTTTGTTATTCTAAATTTTTTGCACAGTTTGTATCTTAACTACTGTATCATTTGATCTTCGATGTTTACAAAAATTATGATCAAAGCAGAAGATCCTTACTCACTTCAAAGATTCTTTATGGTTCCAATATACACAAATAAACTTTATAACAACAACTTCAAGAATTAGAGACCTGGACTTCCTCTTTGGCTTTTTCACCATCTTCAATTTGATCTCGAACCAAGTCTTCCACATCGGCAGGTTCAACTGAAGGCATGACTGCCCCTTCTAGATTATCTGATTTTGGTTTATAATTCCTGAAATAACAAAAATGAATTTATTTATAATCTTAGTATTGTATATCATTTGATGACAACATCAATGTTTTCTCAAAAAAAAAAAAAAATATATATATAAAAGCTATAAAAGACACAAGAAATGAAGTATAGCCTTATTTATAAGCTACGGTATTTGCCATCTAAAATCTTATCATTGATATTAGATATATTTAAACTGTAGCTACCAATGTTGATATGTTTTTTGAGTAACTAACAACAATCAATGTTTTCTCAAAAAAAAAAAATATATATATATATAATCTATAAAAGACACAAGAATGAAGTGTAGCCTTTTTTATAAGCTACGGTATTTGCCATCTAAAATCTTATCATTGATATTAGATATATTTAAACTGTAGCTACCAATGTTGATATGTTTTTCGAGTAACTAACAACAAAACAAGCAAAATTAACAAACATATACAATACTGCCACTTGAAATTTCCACGGTTCCTAATGGGTAGATTATGATAACTGAATGATTTGTAGTAGATTACAGAAATTACGTGAATAATAAACAGATACCTATTTAAACTGAAGTTATGAATCCCTCTTAATGCCCTTTTAAAATTTTCTTAAAATGATATTTTGATTATAAAATAAATTTTTGAATATACTTACCCGGTGAATATATAATAGCTGCAACTCTGCGGCTCGACAGACAACATACTCAAAAAACTCGCGAGCGATCGCTATGCAGGTTGCGGGTGTGCCGACCAGCGCCAACTGTCGGCCAGATACCACTCTTGTATGTAAACAAAACCTTCAATTCTTCTCGTCCCGCTGCGTCTCTATTGGGGAGGAAGGGAGGGTCATTTAATTTATATATTCACCGGGTAAGTATATTCAAAAATTTATTTTATAATTAAAATATCATTTTTAAATATTAAACTTAGCCGGTGAATATATAATAGCTGATTCACACCCAAGGAGGTGGGTAGAGACCAGAGTTAATATGTTTACAGCGTATAAGCTAAGAGTTTTTTCATTTTGACAGTTATCAATATAACAAAACCAAAATAAATAGGTACCTGGTAAGGAAGTTGACTTAGACGATTACTCTGCCTTGTAAGTCTGTCTTCCTCACGGAGCCAAGCGATCCTCTTAGGATGCTGAAAGACTCCCAGGAGCTGAAGTATCAAGGGCTGCAACCCATACAACAGGACCTCATCAAACCCCTAATCTGGGCGCTCTCAAGAAATGACTTTGACCACCCGCCAAATCAACCAGGATGCGAAAGGCTTCTTAGCCTTCCGAACAACCCATAAAAACAATATTAAAAACATTTCAAGAGACAGATTAAAAGGATATGGAATTAGGGAAGTGTAGTGGTTGAGCCCTCACCCACTACTGCACTCGCTGCTACGAATGGACCCAGTGTGTAGCAGTCCTCGTAAAGAGTCTGGACATCTTTCAAGTAAAATGACGCGAACACTGACTTGCTTCTCCAAAAGGTCGCGTCCATGATACTTTGCAGAGATCTATTTTGCTTTAAGGCCACGGAAGTTGCTATAGCTCTAATCTCGTGCGTCTTAACCTTAAGCAAAGATCGGTCTTCCTCACTCAAGTGTGAATGAGCTTCTCGTATTAACAATCTGATAAAAAATGACAAAGCATTCTTTGACATAGGTAAGGATGGTTTCTTAACCGAACACCATAACGCTTCAGATTTACCTCTTAACCCTGGATAGGTACGCTCCTCGGACACCCCTTTAAGGGTATACTCGGACGCGAACGACCCCGACGCCAAAAAAAATTCTTGAAAAATCAGTTTTTGCAGTAACCTCCTTTTTTCTTTTGCCAAAAAAAACTTCAATGAATGCTTAAAACAACTGTAAAGATAAATACTACTCATCTGCAGAAAAACTATTTATTATAAATATTTTAAAAAATTAAGTAGAAAAAAAAAAGACCTGACATAAAAATTCATAAAAAAAAAGTTTATACATATATACACAAATCCTTTTAGGAATTGATTCTTGAATGTTTAGGACACATCTTGATGTATTTTGGATGAAGTCAGACCCATGGAGGTGAAGATCTGAAATGAGAAAAAAAGGGTAACTTTTTTTGGCCAAAAAAATTTGTCCAAATTTCATGAATTTTTTTGGGTACCCAAATGAAATAGGAAGTGGCTAATTTTTTTAGGGAATAAACATATGTTATCCTAAAATAGAAATATGTAAAAAAATCTTCATTATTTTGTAAATTACATTTATATCAGGGGCCATATCTAAAGGTAATTTTTTGAGTACTTAGAAATTTCGTAAAAAAATACATATATTTAATATATAATATGATATTTATGCAGGTAAAAATATACCAAAATATCACAAATTCTATAGGGAACAAGAATATATATAGATAGGGCAACTTACGCTTCGGATATGTCCACAAAATGGCCGCCAACCACACTGACTCAGACTCCCTAATCTGCCACTTGAAATGTAGGAAGGGTATGTCAATTTCAAGGTGTTATTTACTAATCTAATTATTATTGGATATGCATAAAAATTGTATGGTGGGTTGCTGGATAATTGTCGATTATTTTACGACTATAAAATTAAAATTCTGACCCAAAAAAATTTTTTTGAAGGGAAATAAAATCGAAAAAAAAATGTAAAATATAATATTTTAGCTAAATAATTTGATGATATTCAATCAAAAAAGAAGTAAACAAAATTTTCCGACAAATAAACATCTAGAGGAATCATTACTCTGTGATAGTTCCTTAGTACGTAGTAATTTTGAAAGAATTGGGAAAAAACGAAAAAATGGCAATCACCGGAAAATCGAACACATACCTATATATACGCCATATCTGGCTAAAAAAAAGATAGGCATGGGTAGCCAGATCATCTAGAAACACTTTCCAACACTATAAAATTATAAGTTTTGCGACACTACTTGCCAATTCCTTACGGTAACATGACTAAGCAAAAAAATGCAAAACAAATAAAAAGGGGCATTCGTGGAAAAATGGCCATTCTAATATACGACATTTCAGAAAAAAAAAAATTTCAGCCACGTGCTAGGCAAACCATCAATGTACATTTTCCGACAAATAAACATATAAATGAATCATTACTCTGTGATAGTTCCTTAGTACGTAGTAATTTTGAAAGAAATGGGAAAAAACGAAAAAATGGCAATCACAGGAAAATCGAACACATACTTATATATACGCCATATCTGGCTAAAAAAAAAATAGGCATGGGTAGCCAGATCATCTAGAAACACTTTCCAACACTATAAAAATATAAGTTTTGCGACACTACTTTCCAATTCCTTACGGTAACATGACTAAGCAAAAAAATGCAAAACAAATAAAAAGGGGCACTCGCGGAAAAATGCCCAACATTCTAATATACGGCATCTCAGATAAAAAAAAAGACATGCACGTGTTAGCCCAACCATCAAGGCACACTAGCCCAACCATCAAGGCACACTTTCTAACACATAAACATGAAAAAAAAATCAATAATATACGGCAATTCCTTACTACGTAGTAAATTTTTACAAATATTGAAAAAAAACAGAAATTGGCAACCGCAGTTAAATACCCAATATACCAATAACTACGTCGTATCTGACAAAAACAAAATCACGCATGGGTAGCCAGATCATCTAGACACACTTTCCAACACTAAAAAAGCAAAAGTTTTACGACACTATTTGGCAATATCTTACGGAAAAATGACTTGGCAAAAAAATGAAAAAAAATGAAAAAGGGGCACTCGCGGTAAAATGCCCGACATTCTAATATACGGCATCTCAGATAAAAAAAAAGACATGCACGTGTTAGCCCAACCATCAAGGCACACTTTCTAACACATAAACATGAAAAAAAAATGAATAATATACGGCAATTCCTTACTACGTAGTAATTTTTACAAATATTGAAAAAAAAACAGAAATTGGTAACCGCAGTTAAATACCCAATATACCAATAACTACGTCGTATCTGACAAAAACAAAGTCACGCATGGGTAGCCAGATCATCTAGACACACTTTCCAACACTAAACAAGCAAAAGTTTTACGACACTATTTGGCAATATCTTACGGAAAAATGACTTGGCAAAAAAATGAAAAAAAAATGAAAAAGGGACACTCGCGGTAAAATGGTCCTCGTGGTGATGAACGACATTTTAACTAAAAAAAAAAATCATGCACATGATAGCCAAACAATCCACCAAGACTTTCCACAACTGATAACCTATACAAGTTGAACCATTCTACGAAAATTTCATAATACGTAATAACTTTGATAATTATGCAAATTACCTTAGAAGGGTAAACTCGGTCGCGCTCGACCCCGACGCGTCTCAGAAATCGGGGAAGGAGTACAGCTACAGCAATGCACATCTGGACACTACTAGAGCGTGTAGGGGAGACACCTCCTACAGGTCGATCACCCACAAATTCAGTCACGGGGGTGAGTCACGTGAGAAAAACCTGTTTTTTTTTGACGCTCGGGGTCGCGAACGACCCATCGTACCTATCCAGGGTTAAAGGCTTAGTACGAGCTAAATAGAACTTAAGAGCTCTAACGGGGCATAATACTCTCTCTAACTCGTTGCCTACGATCTTTGATAAGCTAGGAATATCAAAAGATTTAGGCCAAGGACGAGAAGGCAGTTCATTCTTGGCTAGGAAACCAAGTTGAAGAGAACAAGAGGCTTTTTCTGTCGAAAAACCGATGTTCTTGCTGAAGGCATGAAGCTCACTGACTCTTTTAGCTGAGGCCAAGCACACCAGGAAAAGAGTCTTAAGAGTGAGATCCTTCAGGGAGGCTGAATGTAAAGGCTCGAACCTGTCTGACATGAGGAATCTTAGGACCACGTCTAAATTCCATCCAGGTGTAGCCAAACGACGTTCCTTAGAGGTCTCAAAAGACTTAAGGAGATCTTGTAGATCTTTATTGTTGGAAAGATCTAAGCCTCTATGCCGGAAGACCGAAGCCAACATGCTCCTGTAGCCCTTGATCGTGGGAGCTGAAAGGGAGCGAACTCTTCTCAGGTATAAGAGAAAATCAGCGATTTGGGCTACAGAGGTACTGGACGAGGATACAGATACTGACTTGCACCAGTCTCGGAAGATTTCCCACTTCGATTGGTAAACTCTAATGGTAGAAGCTCTCCTCGCTCTTGCAATCGCACTGGCTGCCTCCTTCGAAAAGCCTCTAGCTCTCGAGAGTCTTTCGATAGTCTGAAGGCAGTCAGACGAAGAGCGTGGAGGCTTTGGTGTACCTTCTTTACGTGTGGCTGACGTAATAGGTCTACTCTTAGAGGAAGACTTCTTGGAAAGTCTACCAGCCATCGAAGTACCTCGGTGAACCATTCTCTCGCGGGCCAGAGGGGAGCAACTAACGTCAACCTTGTCCCTTCGTGAGAGGCGAATTTCTGCAGTACCTTGTTGACAATCTTGAATGGTGGGAATGCGTATAGGTCTAGGTGAGACCAATCTGGGAGAAAGGCATCTATATGTATTGCTGCTGGGTCTGGGACTGGAGAGCAATAGATTGGAAGCCTCTTGGTCATCGAGGTTGCAAAGAGGTCTATGGTGGGTTGACCCCAAGTCGCCCAAAGCCTCTTGCACACATCCTTGTGGAGGGTCCATTCGGTTGGAATTACCTGACCTTTCCGACTGAGACAATCTGCTAGAACGTTCAAGTCGCCCTGGATAAACCTCGTTACTAGGGAGATGCCTCGATCTCTTGACCAGATGAGCAGGTCCCTTGCGATCTCGTACAGTGTCAGGGAGTGGGTACCTCCTTGTTTGGAAATGTACGCCAAGGCTGTGGTGTTGTCCGAGTTGACCTCCACCACTTTGTCTCGAAGGAGACTCTCGAAGCTTATCAAGGCCAGGTGAACTGCCAAAAGCTCCTTGCCGTTGATATGCATGCTCCTCTGACTTGAGGTCCACAGACCTGAGCATTCCCGACCGTCCAGTGTCGCACCCCAACCCAAATCCGATGCGTCTGAGAAGAGAACGTGGTTTGGTTTCTGAACTGCTAGGTGAAGTCCCTCTCGTAGACTGATATTGTCTTTCCACCAATTCAGGCAAGTCTTTACTGTTTCGGAAATCGGGATCGAGACCGCCTCTAGCGTCTTGTCCTTTTTCCAGTGAAAAGCTAGATGGAATTGTAGAGGTCGGAGGTGTAGCCTTCCTAGCGAGACAAACTGCTCCAGGGATGATAGAGTTCCTACTAGACTCATCCAATTCCTGACTGAGCAACGTTCTCTCTTCAACATCTTTTGGATTACGAGCAGGGCTTGATCTATTCTGGGGGCCGACGGAAAAGCCCGAAAAACTGGACTGCGAATCTCCATCCCTAAATACAGAATAGTTTGGGATGGGATCAGCTGGGACTTTTCCAAGTTGACCAGAAGTCCCAATTCCTTGGTCAGATCTAAAGTCCAATTGAGATCCTTCAGACAGCGATGACTGGACGAGGCTCTGAGAAGCCAGTCGTCCAAATAAAGGGAGGCTCGGATACCCGATAAATGGAGGAATTTTGCCACATTCCTCATAAGCCTCGTAAACACGAGAGGAGCAGGACTTAGGCCAAAGCACAGGGCCCAAAACTGGTACACCACATTGTCGAACACAAATCTCAGAAAAGGTTGGGAATCTGAGTGAATGGGGATGTGGAAGTAAGCGTCTCTTAGGTCGAGAGAGACCATCCAGTCTCCCTTTCTGACCGCTGCTAAGACTGACTTCGTGGTCTCCATGGTGAACTTTGTCTTTGTGACAAAGACATTCAGAGCACTGACGTCTAGCACCGGTCTCCAACCTCCTGTCTTCTTCGGTACTAGGAAGAGACGGTTGTAAAACCCCGGTGATTGAAGGTCCGAGACTTTGACCACCGCTCCCTTCTCTAGCAAAAGAGACACTTCTAGTTTCAGGGCTTGTCTCTTTGCTTCCTCTCGGTACCTGGGGGAGAGATCGATGGGGGACGTCGCTAGAGGAGGTTTGCGTACAAATGGGATTTTGTACCCCTCTCTGAGCAACCTCACAGACTGTTGATCTGCGCCTCTCTTCTCCCAGGATTGCCAGAAGTTCTTGAGTCTGGCACCTACTGCTGTCTGAAGCTGCGGGCAGTCAGACTCTGCCCCGCGAGGACTTGGCTCCTTTCCTCTTTCCTCTCTTCCCTTCGGCACGAGAACTTCCCCTGCTGGGGGCTCTGCCACGAAAGGGCGGAATAAACCTGGACGCTGGAGTGTCTATCCTAGGTCTAGCAGACAAGGCAGACGAAGGGGTCCCTTTGCGAGCCGAGGACGCAACCAAGTCATGGGTGTCCTTCTGCACTAGAGACAACGCTATTCCCTTAACTAAAAGTTCAGGAAACAAGAACTTAGACAAAGGGGCAAAGAGTAGCTCAGATCGTTGACAGGGCGTCACTCCTGCTGACAGAAAAGAGCACAGAGACTCTCGTTTCTTTAGGACTCCTGACGTAAACGAGGCGGAGAGCTCGTTGGATCCATCGCGGATGGCCTTATCCATGCAGGACATAATGAGTAAGGAGACATCTCTATCGGCTGATGAGATTTTCCTACTCAAGGCTCCCAAACACCAGTCAAGGAAGTTAAAAACTTCAAAAGCCCTAAAGATGCCTTTAAGTAGATGGTCCAGGTCTGAGGATGACCAACTAATCTTCGAGCGTCTCATGGCTAGGCGGCGGGGAGAGTCTACAAGACTTGAGAAGTCGCCCTGGGCAGAGGCAGGAACTCCCAAGCCGAGAACTTCTCCCGTGGCATACCAGACGCTCGATCTAGACGAGAGTTTAGTTGGGGGGAAGGCAAAGGCCGTCTTCCCTAAACTCCTCTTGGTTTCCAACCAATCGCCTAACAGCCGTAAAGCTCTCTTGGATGAGCGAGAGAGAACGAGTTTTGTAAAGGCTGGCATGGCAGCAGGTACGCCTAAAACAAACTCAGACGGCGGCGAACGAGGAGCCACAGAGACAAAGTGTTCAGGGAACAACTCTTTAAAAATGAGCATGACTTTTTTAAAGTCCATAGATGGCGGAACTGATCTAGGCTCATCAATATCTGAAGGATGATCCTCAGGCTGAGGGTCAGCAACGTCCTCATCCGAAAGTTCCTCATCTGATAACTGATGAGAAACAAGCAAAGGGGTTGGCAATGCTTGACACGCAGCGTCCGCCCGCACTGGTGCATAAGTGGCGGAGCAGGACGCAGCGTCCTGAAACTGCTGAACAGTCTGGGAACTGTCAACAACAACAGGTGCGTGAGGACGCACAGCGTCCACCCGAGACTGCTTAGACCGCCTGGGTTGTGCAGTCAACACAACTCTAGGTTGCGGAGGTTGACGCACCGCGTCAAAACAAGTCAACTCTGATGGTTGGCGAACGTCCTGAACGTCACCAGGCGCATCAGCGAGTTGCTTAACGTCCACATGCGGCTGAAAATCCACACGAGACCGCATCGGGTGTGGTACAACCCCAACTGGTTGACGTGAGATGGCTACACCAACGTCAACAGGACGCACAACAGAACGCTTGGGTGGCTGACGGCCAGTATCTCCATGAGATAAACGGCTAGGTTCAACGGAAACCTTCTCTGCGTTGTAGTCTTCCATAAGGGACGCAAGCTTAGACTGCATGTCCTGCAGTATAACCCATTTAGGGTCTACGGTAACGGGTGCGGTAACAGACGGGGTTAGCGTCTGAGACGGCACAACTTTGCCTTGCTTAGGCGGCGAGCAGTCATCCGATGACAGCAACGGGTCCGAACTGTCCCAATGACTACATCCGGGACGTTGGACCTGTCCTGAAGGGACCGACTTGCGTTTCAAAGGCCTAGAAACCTTGCTCCATGGTTTCTTGCGTGAAACGCCTTCGGAAGACGAGGTAAAAATGGGCTCTCTCGTCTTATGGTAGGGGCGATCTTGACGAGATACGCCTGATACCATAGAGGGAACGTCTGTTCGCTGATCAAGGCCTCTCGAACCCATAAGTCGTACGACATTGCTTCTCCCCTGGGCTTGGGAGCTTGCAAGAGGTCCCGGACTAGGTGAACGACAGGCACGAACAGACGAACCCTCGGTCGCAACACTGTTCACAACACTTTGCGCACTAATCACTTTCCCACTTTCCGCCGTGGCACTATGGCACTTAAGTTCCTTCACGTCAGCCATGAGTTGATTACGGTCACTTGCTAACGCTTCAACTCTCTCCCCCAAGGCATGAATAGCACGTAACATGTCTTGCATAGACGGTTCCTGAGTGCTAGAAGGGGGGTTAGGAACAACCACTACAAGGGAAGGATTAGGTTCAGGGGCATGTGGAGAGGAAAAATCTACGGACCTAGATGAACTTCTCCTTACCCTATCTCTCTCTAGTCTGCGTGTATACTTATCATATTCGATCCAATCGAATTCCGAAAGGCCCACGCATTCCTCACACCGATCTCCCAATTGACAGGTTTTACCCCGACAATTGGAACAAACAGTATGAGGGTCGAGAGAAGCCTTTGGAAGACGCCTATTACAGTCCCTAGCATTACACTTTCGAAATCTAGGTACTTGAGAAGGGTCAGCCATTTTGAATTAGTCAAAGAAAATTCCAAAAACAATCCAAGTCATCAACAAATAATCCGATTCAATAAAGAGTTCAAGAGTTTATGTTGAGGAAAAACACCTGTACTGCGAAAGCTCAAACCAAAATTAAAGTACTTCACCAAATATGATGGGAAAACTCCAGGTTCTACAGCGAGTATAAGTACGTCTTGTCGTCAACGTCGACAGAGAAGAATTGAAGGTTTTGTTTACATACAAGAGTGGTATCTGGCCGACAGTTGGCGCTGGTAGGCACACCCGCAACCTGCATAGCGATCGCTCGCGAGTTTTTTGAGTATGTTGTCTGTCGAGCCGCAGAGTTGCAGCTATTATATATTCACCGGCTAAGTTTAATATTTAAAAATCAACAATAAAAAAGAAATGAGGGCAAGATGAAGGATGGGAGTCACATACCTAATGACACAACATGAACAGGTTATCAACACAGAGAAATTTCCATATTTCACAGTGACTATATTATGGGTAGTAAGTAATAAATATGAGATGGCTAATGATAAGCAATCACTATATACAAATAAAAAGAGAGGAACATCGCAAATAAAAATAAATGAAAATTGGCCTTGTTTTATAACTCATGACAATGGTGAAACTTCATAGACCAAGAACTTTTAAAAATTTAAACTAAAATGTTTCCTGATTAAAATAATGTTTATAGATAAACATGATTAAATTAGCTTTATATTGTAACTCAAACAAGTTCCATCATTTTTATTCAAAAGAATATCACAACTTTTAAAAATAATTTGTATTTTTCCTAATTATACAAACCTGAGGCCTTTAATAACAGTATGATTTCAGTGAGGCTCGAAACTCGGCTGTTAAAATTATAACGAGGTGTCGGTAATTCCTGGCGGGTAGTGGGAAAGCCCCACGCCCTGCCAGCTAACTGAGAAGCCACTTAGACCTTCACCTAGAACTTGTAAGGTGGATGAGGTGGGGAGTGTAACTTAAAGAACTCAAGTTTGTTCCGTTAGGAAAAATACAAATTACTTATAAAAATTTGTGATTAATTCCTACATACATACAGACCTTTGTCCTTTAAAGGTTTAAAGGCTGCTCATGAATGGCAGAGGCAAAGGACAGTGACATTGTCCTAGCAAGCAGGACAATGCCCTAGAGACTGATCATATATTATATGATCAGCACCCAAGACCCCTCTCCACCTAAGCTAGGATCAGAGAGGGCGAGGCAATGGCTGCTGATGACTCAGCACATGGACCTATAGGCTCCCCCAAACCTGCCAACCTTAGCTCACAAGGATGGGAAGATTGCATACACAAATGGCACTAACGAGTCTGAGCGGGACTCAAACCCCCGACTGACAAACACCAGGCAGAGACATTACCAATCAGGCCAATCGGGAGACTTATCAGAAGTTCCTATGAGTTTAAAATCCAAGGATGTCTAACACTCAGTCCTTACGAGGATCAAGAGTATTGACTTCAATCCACTTCCTATAACCTGGGTATCAGATGGGGCTAGGTCACAGAAGAACTATACTATACCCTCAAAGGTATTGTGTTTGTAATGTAAAGCTCCGTAAATTGATATCTTTACATTGAAAAACTAGGTATGGTGTTTTACTTACATCAAAGTCTGTTTCAGCGACATAACGAACCAAGTGCTGCACCCCCAAAGAAGGAGAAGAAGAAAAAGAAAGATCCCAAGACATTTTTAATCTCACATAAACCTGTAGTTGTAACTGTTATTTCAAATGAGATGCTTCTTGTCCTGTGAGGGAACTATGTACCTTACACCAATTACTAAGCAGTTGCCACAGGTCCAAAGGAGAAAGTGTCAAGTGACTTGTGGGTACATTCCCATAGATAGTGGAATGTGAAGGTTGTTTTGACGTTTCCAAACTCATGACAATTTCTCCCAAAAGGCTAACTTTAGGCCAACTCCTCTGACTTCGTGAATGCATGCCTGAGTCAGATGTCCCAGGCCATCTGTCAACTGGTCCAGCACTCCATTAATAGCTTCCTGAAGCCAAAAAGAGATTGTGTTTCCTGTTATTTTCTTTGTAAGCTTTCCTGATCTGATGAACAGGTTCTCCAGTTGTTGTCTGAATGGTTGAGTTCTCTTGAGATAATACTTGAGTACTCTCACATCACATAGAAGCAACTCATCTGGATTACTGGTTGCTTCCCTAAGAAATGAAATTGAAAAAGAATAAAATCTTGGGTCATTTATGGCTGGGTTTTGAGTTTTCTCTTTGAAAACAATACCTTCCTTCAACCCTCCATGTGCTTACCCAGTTTGTTGAAGCTAAAGCAAGAAGAAAACAGGTTTTGAGAATGGGTTCCAATTCAATGCTCTATTTAATTGTTCGTAAGGGGCTCTTTTTTCAAAAACCTAAGAACCTTCACTATATTCCAGAAGTAAGTTTTGAGCTCTCTTGGTTGACAAGTTTGTTTGAATCTCTTCACCAACATTGACAATTCCTATAAGGAAGAAAGGTCAAGTCCTTTCAGTTTGAAGACCTGGCTCAAAGCTGAGCAGTAGCCAATTACCCCTGAGAGTGAAAGGAGTTTTTCTCCTTATAAGAAGACTAGGAAGTCTGCTATCCGTTTGATAGAGGCTCTAAAAGGAGAAGTGTCCCACCTACAGCACCAATCATAGAAGATAGCCTACTTAGCCTGATAGACTCCCGTAGATGATCTTCTGAGGTAAGCAGACATATCTTGTGCAGTTTTTCATGAAAAACCTCTTGCTCTGAGATGGTGAATAACCTCCATCCGTGAAGACACAGCTATGTCAGGGTATTGTGGTGTCTCTAAAGGTGTGGTTGGCATAAATCTTGTTGCATGGGTAGATGTCTTGGAGCCTTGGATAAAAACATTAACAGGTCTGGGTACCATTCTGCATGCAGCTATTTGGGAGCTACTAGTCATTTTCAGGTATTGGGTATTCCATACCTTGTTGATTACCCTTCTGAGCAGGAAAAACGGCATTTAACCCTTTTACCCCCAAAGGACATACTGGTACGTTTCACAAAAGCCATCCCTTTACCCCCATGGACGTACCGGTACGTCCTTGCAAAAAAATGCTATAAATTTTTTTTTCATATGTTTGATAATTTTTTGAGAAAATTCAGGCATTTTCCAAGAGAATGAGACCAACCTGACCTCTCTATGACAAAAATTAAGGCTGTTAGAGCAATTTAAAAAATATATACTGCAAAATGTGCTGGGAAAAAAATAACCCCCTGGGGGTTAAGGGTTGGAAATTTCCAAAGGGTTAAGTCTAGGCCTTCCCAGGTGTGTTCTCCAATGCCGCTGCCTAATTTGGTATCGGTGACCCCACTATACCTGTAAATTTTACAGCTGATTTTCCAGCTACGCTGAAATCATTTTCCTATTAAAGGACTCAGGTTTCTATTCTTATAGGAACAACTATGAATTCTGCAACATAACAGAATCCAGAATCACAAGTATTTCAATTTGAAAAGGGATTTTGACGAAGGAAAAATCTATTTCTGGGCTCGACCTGTGTTGCTCCGTGAAATGCTCCTTATAGCACCATTTCTAAGGCATAGTTATTGCTAAATATACCAGAGAAAAAAAGGATGCATGGAATACCAGGAATAAACCCAGCTCACTCACTCTATGAGTGTTGGTATTATAGCTCAATTTTGTCAAAATGGATTACAGCATTGCAGCAATATCTTGGCTTTCAAAAAGGATCAGGGACTTATAACATAAAATTGAATACAGTAATTCCATACTATTAATATGATATTTTAATTATAAAATAAATTTTTGAATATACTTACCCGGTGAATATATAATAGCTGCAACTCTGCGGCTCGACAGAAAACACACTCAAAAAACTCGCGAGCGATCGCTATGAAGGTTGCGGGTGTGCCCACCAGCGCCAACTGTCGGCCAGATACCACTCTTGCATGTAAACAAACCGTTCAATTCTTCTCGTCCCGCTGCGTCTCTATTGGGGAGGAAGGGAGGGTCATTTAATTCATATATTCACCGGGTAAGTATATTCAAAAATTTATTTTATAATTAAAATATCATTTTTAAATATTTAACTTAGCCGGTGAATATATAATAGCTGATTCACACCCAAGGCGGTGGGTAGAGACCAGAGTTAATTAAGTTTACAGCGTATAAGCTAAGAGTTTTTTCATTTTGACAGTTATCAATATAACAAAACCAAAATATATAGGTACCTGGTAAGGAAGTTGACTTAGACGGTTACTCTGCCTTGTAAGTCTGTCTTCCTCACGGAGCCCAGCGATCCTCTTAGGATGCTGAAAGACTCCCAGGAGCTGAAGTATCAAGGGTTGCAACCCATACAACAGGACCTCATCAAACCCCTAATCTGGGCGCTCTCAAGAAATGACTTTGACCACCCGCCAAATCAACCAGGATGCGAAAGGCTTCTTAGCCTTCCGAACAACCCATAAAACAATATTAAAAACATTTCAAGAGACAGATTAAAAGGATATTGGAATTAGGGAAGTGTAGTGGTAGAACCCTCACCCACTACTGCACTCGCTGCAACGAATGGACCCAGTGTGTAGCAGTCCTCGTAAAGAGTCTGGACATCTTTTAAGTAAAATGACGCGAACACTGACTTGCTTCTCCAAAAAGTCGCGTCCATAATACTTTGCAGAGATTTATTTTGCTAGAAGGCCACGGAGGTTGCTATATCTCTAACTTCGTGCGTCTTAACCTTAAGCAAACATCGGTCTTTCTCATTCAAGTGAGAATGAGCTTCTCGTATTAAAAAAATCTGATAAAATATGACAAAGCATTCTTTGACATAGGCAATGAAGGTTTCTTAACTGAGCACCATAATGCCTCAGATTTCCCTCGTAATGACTTAGAAGCTAAATCGAACTTAAGAGCTCTAACAGGACATAATACTCTTTCCAGTTCGTTGCCTACGATCTCTGATAAGCAAGGAATATCAAAAGATTTAGGCCAAGGACGAGAAGGCAGTTCATTTTTGGCCAGGAAACCAAGTTGAAGTAAACAAGTGGCTTTTTTCTGTAGAAAAGCCGATGTTCTTACTGAAGGCATGAAGTTCACTGACCCTTTTAGCCGAAACCAAGCACACTAGGAAAAGTGTCTTGAGGGTGAGATCCTTCAGGGAGGCTGAATGTAATGGCTCAAACCTGTCTGACATGAGGAACCTTAGGACCACGTCTAAGTTCCATCCAGGAGTTGCCAAACGACGTTCCTTAGAGGTCTCGAAAGACTTAAGGAGATCTTGGAGATCTTTATTGTTGGAAAGATCTAAGCCTCTATGTCGAAAGACCGAAGCCAACATGCTCCTGTAGCCCTTAATCGTGGGAGCTGAAAGGGAGTGAACCTTTCTCAGATGTAAAAGAAAACTGCGATTTGGGCTACAGAGGTACTGGACGAGGACACAGATGCTGACTTTCACCAGTCTCGAAAGACTTCCCACTTCGACTGGTATACTCTAATGGTAGAAGCTCTCCTAGCTCTTGCAATCGCACTGGCTGCCTCCTTCGAAAAGCCTCTAGCTCTTGAGAGTCTTTCGATACTCTGAAGGAAGTCAGACGAAGAGCGGGGAGGCTTGATGGACATTCTTTACGTGGGGCTGACGTAACAGATCTACCGTTAGAGGAAGACTTCTTGGAAAGTCTACCAGCCATTGAAGTACCTCGGTGCACCACTCTCTCGCGGGCCAGAGGGTAGCAACCAACGTCAACCTTGTCCCTTCGTGAGAGGCGAACTTCTGCAGTACCTTGTTGACTATCTTGAATGGTGGGAATGCATATAAGTCCAGAAAAGACCAATCCAGTAGAAACGCGTCTATGTAGATTGCTTCTGTATCTAGGACTGGAGAGCAATAGATTGGTAACCTTTTGGTCAACGAGGAGGCAAAGAGGTCTATGGTGGGTTGACCCCAAGTAGCCCAAAGACTCTTGCCCACGTCCTTGTGGAGGGTCCATTCCGTGGGTATCACCTGACCCCTCCGACTGAGACAGTCTGCCAAGACGTTCAAGTCCCCCTGGATGAATCTCGTCAACAGGGAGATGCCTCGAATTCTTGACCATAAGAGAAGGTCCCTTGCGATCTCGAGCAGCGTGAAGGAGTGTGTGCCTCCTTGCTTGGAGATGTACGCCAAAGTTGTGGTGTTGTCTGAGTTGCCTCTACCACTAAGTTTCGAAGAAGCTTTCTAATATCATCAAGGCCAAGTGGACTGCTAATAGCTCCTTGCCGTTGATGTGCATGCTCTTCTGACTTGAGGTCCACAGACCCGAGCATTCCCGACCGTCCAGGGTCGCACCCCAACCCAAATCCGACGCGTCTGAGGACAACACGTGGTTTGGGTTCTTGACTGCTAGGGATAGTCCCTCTCTCAGACTGATATTGCTGTCCCACCATTTCAGGCATGCCTTAACTGGTTCGGAGACTGGGAATGATACCGTCTCTAATGTCTTGTCCTAGTTCCAGTGAGAGGCTAGATGGAACCGGAGAGGCAGAAGGTGTAGTCTCCCTAGTGAGACAAACTGCTCCAGGGATGAGAGAGTCCCTACGAGACTGTTCCAACTCCTGACTGAATAAACGTTTCGTTTCAGCATTAGTTGGACTTCGAGCAGGGCTTGACTGCGAATCTCCATCCCCAAATATAGAATAATCTGGGATGGGATCAGTTGGGACTTTTAGGTTGACCAAAAGTCCCAACTCCCTGGCCAGACTCAACGTCCAATGTAGATCCTGCAGACAGCGAAGACTGGACGATGCTCTGAGAAGCCAGTCGTCCAAGTACAGGGAGGCTCGGATCCCCGATAGATGGAGGGATTTTGCCACATTCCTCATGAGCCTCGTAAACACGAGAGGCGCAGGACTGAGGCCAAAGCACAGGGCTCGAAACTGGTACCCCACATTCCTGTAAACAAACCTCAGAAACGGTTGGGAATCCGGGTGTATAGGAATGTGGAAGTATGCCTCCTGAAGGTCGAGAGAGACCATCCAGTCGCCTTCCATAAATGCTGTCAAGACAGCCTGGTAGACTTCATCGTGAAGTTTGTCTTGACAATGAACACATTGAGCGCACTTGCCTCTTACGTACTCCTGCAGTGAACATGGCTGCCAAATCATTGGAGCCATCCCTGAGGGACTTGTTCCTGCAGAGAACGTGGCTGTCAGATCATTGGAGCCATCCCTGAAAGCCTTGTTTATGCATGACATAATTGTGCAGCAAAACTTCAAAGGCTCGAAAATAGCTGTGAAGTCGACCTGTAAAATCTTGGAGCGTCTCATGGCCAGGCGCCAGGGAGAGTCTATGAGGTTTGAGAAGTCTATCTGGGCAGAGGCAGGAACTCCCAAGCCGAGAACTTCTCTCGTGTCATATCAGACTCTCGCTCTATAAGCCAGTTTAAAAGAAGGGAAAGCAAAGGCTGTCTCCCCCAAACTCCTCCTGGTGAAAAACCAGTCGCCTAGCAAACGTAAAGCTCTCTTAGAAGAGCGAGAGAGCACTAGCTTATAAAACAACGGCTTCGAAGTAGCTAGGCCTAGTGTAAGCTCTGACGTTTAGGCGAACGAGGAGCAGCAGTTACAAAAAGATCCGGACAAAGATCCTTAAAAATCAGCATGATTTATTTAAAGTCCATAGAGGGATAAGCAGCTTTAGGCTCCTCTCTGTCTGACAGAGTCCTCAAGGGAATATCAGTAGGAGGGGGAACAGCAACTTCCTCATCTGAAGGAACCTTGTCCGACAATAGCAGAGTCTCAAGCAAGGGAGAGACCTACCGTGGTGGCAATGCTTTACAAGCAGAGTCCACACGCACTGGTGCATTAGTAGCGGACCAGGACGCAACATCATGTAACTGCTTGACAGTCTGTGAACTGTCAACAACAACAGGTGCGTGAGGACGCACAGCGTCCACTCGAGACTGCTTTGACCGCCTAGACTGAGCAGTCAAAATAACTCTAGAATGCGGAGGTTGACGCTCAGCGTCAAAGCAAGTCAACTCCGATTGTTAGCGAACGTCCTGAACGTCAACAGGAGCATCAGCAAGTGGCCTAACGTCCAAATGTGGCTGAAAATCCACATGAGACCGCATCGAGTGTGGTTCTAAACAACCTGACTGACGTGACTTGGCTACGCCAACGTCAACAGGACGCACAAAGGAACGTTAGGGTGGCTGAAGGCCAGGATCTCGATGAGATAAACGGCTAGGCTCAACGGACTTATCGGCAGAATAGTCTTCCATAAGGGAGGCAAGCTTATTCTGCATGTCTTGCCGTACAACCCATTTAGGATCAACGGGAATGGTTGCGGTAAGAGACGAGGGTAACGTCTGTGACCGCAAAACCTTGCCTACAAAAAGACTCTCGGAGTCTGTGTTACGCTTTTGTTAGGCGGCGAGCAGTCTTCCGATGACTGCATAGGGTCAGAGCTGTCCTAATGGTTAAAACCAGGACGCTGGACCTGTCCTGAAAGGACTGACTTTCGCTTAAAGGGCCTCGAAACCTTGTTCCACGGTTTCTTATGCGAAAAGCCTTCGGATGACGAGGAGAAAATCGTCTCTCTCGCCTTATGGTAGGGGTGATCTTGGTAAGATACACCCGATACCATAGAGGGAACGTCTGTTCGCTGATCAAGGCCTCTCGAACCCATAAGTCGTACGACATTACTTCTCCCCTGGGCTTGGGAGCTTGCAAGAGGTCCCGGACTAGGCGAACGACAGGCACGAACAGACGAACCCTCGGTCGCAACACTGATAACACTTTGCGCAATATCACTTTATCACTACGATTTTCTGTTTTGCACTTATTTCACTGAAATCTAATTTTTTAACAATTCACATTAGGTATGAATAAAACTGATTTCTACCTGAAACACGCAATTCTACCCTCATCAAAAGGTTGTAATTGCGAAATCAGTCGTATAATGTAAGCACATTAATACCAGAAAAAACAGTAAACATATTTTAAGATAAAAAAATCAGTGGCTGGGGAAGAGACTAAACACTAGTTCATTCAAAACTACGTTTTCAATCTCTCACCGTACATTGCCTTGGGACGAGAATAAAAAAACTAAAAACGTTTTATCCTTTCTCCCCGTACAGAGACTAGGGACGAGAGTAACTCGAGAACAACGTTACCCGCTTGGGACGAGATAAAGATCGGAACGTTTTCTCTCCTCTCTCTCCCTCCGTCTCTATCTATCTCTCTCTCTCTCTCTCTCTCTCTTGATTTCGCACCTAAGAGAAGAGCCCACTTACGTTTCGTCAAAAAAACAGGTTATTTGACCAAAGGAAAAAACTGAAAGGTTTTTCAATTAAAAAGTTCCTTTAAAATAGAATTTAAAACATTTAAGCTTTGAAAGAAGAATGAACAAAACGTCAGAATCGATTTACTCTTTCTGCAAAGTGAAACCGTGATACTCTCTCTCTCTATCGTAACGATAGAGCGCAAACTGCGTAGCATAAATAAACTAAACGTTAGTTCATCTTTGAAACAGTACGAAGACTATTCAAAGAAAATCTTTCATAAAATATCTATTAAAAAATATTCATTTAATAAGTCTTAAATCATTAGCTCTGTAAAAGCTATTTACGATTGAAAGGGCTCAACGTTGTTTAACTTCGGTTTCCAAGTTAGGACCGCCTACTCTCAGGAAAGGTCGCATATAAACAAATCATTAAAATTTATTTTGATGTTTATTATAAATGGAGAGCTAATCGAAGAGGCCTAATAAAGGCGGTTGAGATATAAAATATATAGAGGAAAATCTATAATTAATTTATAACGTGATAAGATAATTGCTAAAAGCCTAAACACACTTCCGTACTGAGGGAAGGGTCGGCCATTTAAAAGTCAAGGAAAGTCCAAAAAACAATCCAAAGTCATCAAAAATTAAATCTATCCAAAAACGAGTTCAAGATTTAAGTTGAAGATAAAACACCTGTACTGCGAAAGCTCAAACCAAAATGAAGTACTTCACCAAATATGTTAAGAAAACTCCAGGTTCTACAGCGAGTATGAATACGTCTTGTCGTCAACGTCGACAGAGAAGAATTGAAGGTTTTGTTTACATACAAGAGTGGTATCTGGCCGACAGTTGGCGCTGGTGGGCACACCCGCAACCTTCATAGCGATCGCTCGCGAGTTTTTTGAGTGTGTTTTCTGTCGAGCCGCAGAGTTGCAGCTATTATATATTCACCGGCTAAGTTAAATATTTAAAAAATGGTTACAGTTTATTAAGAAATAATCTTGAAGAATGAAAATTACTAAATAAAAAAGTGAAGCATGAATTTCAACATTCATTTCGTAAGTACAGTACCATACAGATCATATTGCCTTGTTTTATAAACAAGCATACTTTTATTCAATAAACTGTTGTTACTCTTAATTAACCCTCTAAAGATCTAATGATGCACTTGATGTGTCGTCCAATTACTTAGCTATATAGAATATTTATTGATCTTTTTAATACAATTTCCAGCTTATCTTTATTCCTTTCTCAGTTACGCAATGAAATGTCAACATAAAAGTAGGTCGACCCATGATGCCATTGCTCACCGTAACGAAGTTTGCGAGTCATGAGTCTGACAGTGATTGTGTCAAGACCAGAACCACCAGAGGATCAATGGCAAATATAAAATCTCAATATAGACTTATTCTAATGTACGTATGCATATTTCATGCTCCTCTTTCATAGCCTCAAGATATAATAACCATAATTAATTGAAAATAACTTAACTACAACCTACAGAACCAACTACTCACATCAGAATCCTATATTTGTACTGTACTACAACATAAAAAATGCAATTTGATAACGCATGCTTCATAAAATGGAAGTTTACTTTCGACAGCAATTCCAGAAAACCTTCAATCAATAAATCAATCAACTTTCGACAGCAATTAATCCTTACCTAAACAAGACTTGAGTTGACGGAAGAGACTCATCCTCTTCTTCCTGACCTTCCTTTTTCTCCTGGGAATCTCCTGGTTCAGGATCATTGCCTTTGTCTCTTCGTTTCTTCAAGGCATTTAGCCTTTGACGCCTCTTAACCGCTTCATCTTCCAAAGTCCCAACTTTTTCCTCATTACGAACCATTACTAAAGCTTAGTGGTTGGTCAGTATTCTGTATAGAGATAAAATTTAAATTTCCAAAATTCATAATTAAATCCTTTCCATCAATTCTTTTACAAAATATTTTGATTGTCAAAAAATATCTATGCTGAATAAAAAATAAAAATGTGAATACATGTACTGTATTCTGAAATAATATCTATTTCTTGTATCAAAAACTATTGTTCTGAACAACCTGTGACAGTTATCCGCAATACCTGGAATAACAAGAGTACTGAGGTCTTTCTAACATACAAATCTACACTGTATTGTATACAGTACAGTAGTCCAATTTAAAAGTTCATCAACGCTTTCTTACGTTAGAGACCCTGACGCACTAACTACACTAGGAAGGCTGGAGTTTGTGTTTTGATGACAACTGAATTATAACATTGTACTATTAAGGCCTAAAGGCAACATGGTTCCTCTTGTAAGGCTTTTACTGATACTGTGTCTGAATCTGCAACACAAAATTTTTCAAAATACTGTGATATGTGGAAGCTTGAATTTTATAGTAAAGGTTTGATTAATCATCTCCTAACTGCTCAGCAATCTCAATTATTTATATATTACATACTGTAGATAGTCACATTCCCAACTTATCATATCATTGTACTTTGGCCTGAATTTCAGAGTATTCAGTTGGAAAAATTAAGCACACTTTGGTCATATGAGTTCTATTTCCTTTTGTAAGAAGGGGAAGGCTTAGTTACTCTCATATAACTTGATATATTGCATCAAAATTAATCAGTAAAAAAGAATAAGAAAATAAGCTGGAAGTGAAAAACATGACAAATTCGGAGATAATTTGTATTTTTCCTAACTATATAAACCTTAGCTATTTAATATGGGTAATTACTTTCGGTGTAGCTGAAATGACGAGCCATTAGAAGTTTAACGAGGGTTTATTACCCCACCGCTAGTTAGCGGGGGGGTAGGACTAGCGGGGGGTAGGGAGGATAGCCTGATACCCCCCCCTCACACACCTGTGTGCTGAGCTCACTTTGCTTAGAGGTAGGGCTGGCGGGCAAGTTTGATTAAATAGCTAAGGTTTGTATAGTTAGGAAAAATACAAATTATCTCCGAATTTGTCATTTGTTCCGTAACTGAAATACAAAGCACGCTATTTAATATGGGTGACTCAACCCTTAGGAAGAGTGGAAAAGTCCCAGCCATACTGGCTTTTGGCTTTGCCAGGGGACTCATTATCTGAGTGTGTCAGCACTCAATAATAAAGAGTCCCTGCACCTCGCTCGCACCTTGCTATGCAAGGGCTGCGGCCTACATAAGCTGTGTGTGAAGGATTATGTGTGACTCGTCCTAGGAAGTTGACCTGAAGTTCTTAGATGGAAACTTTAGGCTAGTACTCTCCCAATATCACTTCGTCAGGGTATGGGGACGTGACAGTATTAAATACTAGGAACACAAGGAAACATGGTTTACCTGCAGTGGTTTGAGGTCAGCTGTGCAGAGAACCCAGGATGCTGCTTTCCCCAAGAGAGGGGAGGATGAAGAAAAGAATATGGGCCAGACATACCTTTTCTTTCATGCAGACTAAAACCGGGTAACAATGCCCTCAACCCTCTGCTACTTGTCCATTAAGGAGCCTGAGGTTTAAACCAGCTGTTGTGCACCCACCACAGGGCCGATAGAGAACGTATCGAGCCTCCTGTGGGTCACGTCTTGCAGGTAGTGGGCTGTGAAGGTCGTCTGACGCTTCCACACCCCTGCTTGTAGAACCTGCGTCACTGAGAAGTTCTTCTTGAAGGCCAGGGACGTAGCTACGCCCCTGACATCATGTGCTCTAAGGCAACATGACGGAGGAGGGTCAGGATTCAGGGACAGATGGATCACCCTACGAATCCATGCCGAGATGGTATTCTTGGTGACCCTCCTCTTTGTTCTCCCAGTGCTCACAAACAAAGCTTGCACTTGGGGACGAATGCAGCCGTTCTTTGAGATATAACCTCAGACTCCTTACTGGACACAGTAGGGGATGGTCTGGGTCATCTGTTACAGAACGAAGACTCGAAATCCGGAAAAAGTCGAATCGAAGATCCGGCACTCCCGGATTCTGTCTTAGCCACAAACTCAGAGACGAATCTGAACGTTACCTCCCCTCATCCCCTTGCATAGGCGATGTCATACGAGAGACCATGAAGTTCACTGACTTGCTTGGCCGAGGCCAAATGTAGTAGGAACACCGCCTTCCAAGATAGGTGGCGATCTGAAGCCTGGCAAAATGGTTCGTAGGGAGGTCTCTTAAGAGGACTGGGAACTCGAACCATGTTCCATGGAGGGGGTCTCACTTCTGACTGGGGGCAGGTAAGATCATATCTTCGTCTGAGTAGGGAAAGTTCCAGCGAGGAAGAAATGTCTACTCCTTTGAGCCTGAAGGCTAGACTTAAGGCTGAGCGATAGCCTTTCATTGCCGAGACTGAAAGGTGCATTCTTCCGGCAAATATACGAAGAACTCCGCAGTGAACCCTCGCTACTTCGCGGTTCGACCATCGCGGATTCACCACTTCGCGGATTTTTTCCATAACCCATATATATACAGTAACATATATACATATATATGTATGCATGTATTTATGTATATATGTATGTATGTATATATGTAGGTATGTATATGTGTATACATATAAATATATATATATATATATATATATATATATATATATATATATATATACACACACACATATATATATATATATATATATATATATATATATATATATATATATATTATATATATATATATATATATATGTATATATATATATATATATATATATATATATATATATCTAAAGTAGGAAGATGTGATGTAGTTCTAAGGGAATAGTATGGGAAATATGTCTGGGTAACAAGCAAAGCTCTACCTCCAGTTTGTTTCTTCATTATGATCAGAGATAAATGTAAACAAAACATTGGTTGCCATTTTTTAACGTGCTTTTTAGCGTGTTTAGGAAACGCATGATATAAAATTGCCTTTAATATTTGTGCCTGTTTTAGTTTAGGGTACTGTAGTACATGCATTAAGTGTTCTGTACATTAAAGGGTAGTTTGTTAACAGTACTACGTACAAGGGAAGGTTTTAAAAGTCTGAATATACATGTTGAATAAATAGGTAAATATGGTGTCACTACTTCGCGGATTTTCACCTATCGCGCCGCGACTGGAACCTATCTACCGCAATAAACGAGGGTTCACTGTATTGCTAAAATAGTGGTATCGAGTGGAGAGATACCCCTTCACAACTCCAACCACAGAAAACTCACCACTTTGCCTGGTAGACCCCTGCGGATGACCTACGCAGGTGTCCAGACATCCCGTTCGCAACTTGTTGAGACAATCCTCTCTTAGTGAGGAGATGCTGGATAGTCTCCAGGCGTGAAGTCGAAGCGAAGCTACGGCTTTGTGAAAGATGTTGGCATGTGGTTGTTTGAGTAGTTTGTGTCGCAGAGGGAGTTCTCCCGGAAGTTCCGTTAGGAGTTGCGGAAGGTCGGGAAACCATTACGCGTGATGCCATAGCGTAACTATAAAGGGTCATCGAGAGATTGACCGATATTCTGGTCTTGTTGAGCACCCTCCTCATCAGACAGAACGGGGGAAAAGCGTACATGTCGGTGCTGTCCCCCGTTGATGGAAGGCATCTTGCCAGAGTGCTTTGAGATCTGGGACTCGGGGGCAATACAGCGGGAGCTTGAAGTTCAGTGCTGTAGCAAACCGATCCACAGTCGGGTAACCCCACAAAGTCAGGACTTTGTTGGCTACTGGATGATCCAAGGACCACTCGGTACTCATTATCTGAGACGCTCTGCTCCGACTGTCAGCAAGCACATTCCCTTTGTCTGGAATGAAGCGAGCCGATAGAGGAATCAAGTGTACTTCGGTCTATCTCAGTATCTCTACTGAGACATGGGATAGCTGCTTTGAAAAGGTACCTCCTTGCTTGTTGATGTAAGCCACTACTGTGGTGTTGTAGCTCATCACACCACAGAGTGATCCGCCAGGTCCTTGTTGGAACTGTTGAAGGGCCAGGAAGACGGCCTTCATCTCTAGCAGATTTATATGGAGGCATTTTTCCGATTCTGACCACAGGCCTGAGGTCCTGTGGTACAGAACGTGCCCCCCCCCCCCTCCTTTGAGGTGTCCGAAAACAGCATCCAATCCGGGGGAAGGAACGAAAAGATCCATTCTTCTTCGTAGGTTCTCGCCTGTCACCCACCACTGGCGGTACGTCCGTCCCGCAGGATCCATAGGGATCATGATGTCTGGGGAATCGCAGCCTTGATTCCACTAAGACATGAGTCACCCCTGGAGAGACCTCATCCTGAGGTGACCGTTGCAAACTAGACGAGCCAAGGGTGAAAAGTGACCGAAGAGACGTAACCACGATTGGGTTGGAAGCTCTTCTTGTCTGAGGAAAGGGCTTGCGACTCTTCTCAGCCTTGCTATCCTGTCGTCTGATGGAAAGGCCTTATGGAGATTGGTGTCTATAATCATGCCTAGGTGAACCAGTCTTTGATTGGGCAGCAGAGCGGACTTCTCGAGACTTACCATGATCCTTAGATCCTGGCCATGTCCTAGAAGTTTGTCTCGGTGTCAAAGAGAGAATGACTCCGAGTCTGCTAGGATCAGGCAGTCATCCAGATAATGGAGGAGACGGAAGCCGATCCTGAGTGCCCACGATGATAATAGGGTGAACACTCTGGTGAAACCCCATGGTGCTGTGGAGAGGCCAAAACACGGCCCCTTGAACTGGTACTCCTTGTTGTCTATGCTGACTCCTAAGTACTTCCTTGAAGACGGATGGACTGGGATCTGGAAGTACGCGTCCTTCAGGTCCAGTATACACAAGAAGTCTTGTGGCTTACTGCAAGACTGACTGTGTCTGCGGTCTCCATGCTGACCGGAGTTTGCTTTAATCTGGACCTCTGCCAACAAAGTTCGCCCCCTTGCTGATACCATGGCAAGGGTGCTAAATGACACCGGATTCGTCCTCAGGGGAGGTAGAGATGTTGTGAACAGGACGTGATATCCCGGACTGATTACGGAAATCGTCCAGGAAACGGCCCTGAGTTGCTGCAACCTGTCTGCACAACCTTGTAGGTATCCTGCCACTGGCGGACATGCAGGGGAACTGCCAATCCTAGCGTTTGCGGCCTCGGCTGCTCCTTCTAGGAGTCTTCCCTCCCCTGGGGGACTTCTTGCCTTTCTTATCCTTAACCGGAAAGGGCTTAGACCCCACTGTCTTAGCTGCCGTTGTTTTGGTGGGACGTGGCTGCTGAGGTGCTGGAGGTTTATAAGGCTTGAATGTCAAAGCCCTATATAGGAGGGAGTCTTGGTGACTTCCTACACCTCTCAGCCGCCTGCTTCACGTCCCTAGGCTCAAAACAGGTTCGTTCCCATAACGAAAGAATGTCTGAGCCTGTAGATTTTGGTGCTAGTGGACTCCCGGTATTGTCTTGGAGTCGTTTGACTCCCTCCCGGGAGGGATGCAGGACTCCAACAACGACGGAGGCAGGCTCTTCTCCACCCTTATTCGAGAAGACTTTACTGCGCGAGGTGGGGTTTCCCTCAATGGTGTGATTGGGGAACGTTTCACTTCCCGTGACTCTCCTGAGGGCGGGAAAACTTCGTCCGAAGGTGAGGGAGAAAAGTCTGAGGGGGGAGAGTGCCTGCCTCGAAGACTTACGAGGAGACAGCTACGTCCTCAGAGAAGTTACCTCGTCCGAAACTCCTCTTTTCCTCTTCGGGGGAGTAGCTGCAGCCAAGGATTTGTGGCTCAACTCAGAGAGAACCGCTTGAAAGCCTGTGCTACTGCTCTGATTAGAGTCCCAAACCAGGCTGACGGCTGCGCTGTCAGACACTCCCTCTGGAGGGGAAGTCGCCTGTAAAAAGATAAGGACGGCATGTCCCTGGGCCTTTCTGTAACCTTCCCCCCTACCGGCAAGCGCGCTGTTCTGTGCTTGGGGGGGGGGGGAATGTGGCGATGGCGCCCTAACCACGAGTTGTCCAGCAGCCTCGCGCGGGGGAGGGTATTGGAGATTGCGCTAGGAAGCGCGCTGGCGCTCTCGCGATGGGGAATACCTGGGGGTCGCACGCGAGAGACTGTCGGAGCGCTGATGCGCGCGGGTGAATAACCTGGACTCGCGAGCGGGAGACTGTTGAAATACTCACGCGCGAGCGGGCGAGATTTCATAGAGTGCGCAAGAATCAGATTGACGTGTGGGATCAGAATGAAGAGCTCGTGCGGACCAGAATGTTGGCACGCGCGCGCAGGGCAATCGGCTGCGTCGGAGGCCACAATGACAACACGTTGGGAGACCAACAAATCTTCCAGGATATTATGTGCAAGTGCGGACATCACAGGGTCAAGTGGTAAGAGGCTATTGCACAAACACCAGAGAAATGATCTTAGTGGACCTCCCTACCCTAATCGAGTCTTTTCTTACTGACACCTGGGCGTCCACTTTGGCCAGGGCTTCCAAGACCAGAATACAGTAGACCAAGAAAGTTCCAATCGTAGTCTATCAGTCCAGGGGCCCTGCTAAGTCTATCAATGGCTGCCTTCCTCCCCTTAGGAGTGAGCAAGGAGCCTCACCTAGACCATTCACATTTTTTATGCAGGCGAGTACCCACAGAAAGGTGGACTCCGATTCGCCCTCCTCCGAGTCAGGGGCCTTCGAACAGGCCAGCTGAGGAATAGCGCCATCAAAGGCATCAGAGTCATAGTCAGGCTCATCGATATTATCCCTTTCTGACACCGTACATGGCCGGTGTCCAGGGGGGTCAAATTCAAGGTAGAATTCCCGCTCTTGTCTCCGATATGGCAAGCATCTAGGAGAACATTCCACAATGTCCTTGCAAGGTGAAACTGCATCCTTTGCCCTTCAAAGCCTGGACTTCATGTTTAGTACTTGGGTCCATGACTAGCTGAGAAGCCTTATTCTTAAGAATCGTCTTGCAGTCGTTGCTCTCTGGGTCAGGAACCCTCAGGGAGTGAGGGAAGGAGGCTTGTGGGTGCCATCCTTATCCTTGAAATCCTCAACTCGGGGTCTGAACTGATCTTCATCCACTCAAAAGGATGCTGGGGAAGGACAGAATTTGTTTACATATGAGATCTCTCTAGGTGACCTGGAGCCCCTGTGGGACCTAGGGTGGTTGATTGATCTAAAGTTCTCCGGCATCCTGACATCTAAGGTCATTGACACCAAAAGGACATAAGGTGGTACAAGTATGTATCTCCTAAAGGAGATGTCAACTGGTATTAACGTCTACGTCTTCTCTCATCCAATTTAATTACAATAATCCCATGTCTTGTAATTGAGGATTAATCTTTCTAAGGAGCACATGTCCTCATGGCCTCAGGAGTGCATTCTTGCAAGAGAAAGGGCTCTAGGTGGCAGTCCCACCTGGAGGTTCATACCCCTGGAATGAGTCCAGGGTCTCTTTAGACCTCTAGCAAGTGGACACTTGTAGCCTGTAGTCTGATGGTAGAAGAACGCATCACTTCATGACATGTGATAGGTAGCTCATCGGTTGTCTACCTGTCTCTAGGCACACACTAGAAGAAGGAATGCGAGCTGTGGTCGCAATCACTGTTGGACGATACTCATCATAGCGAGGAAGGGAGGTATATTACAAATTAACTGGCGGACGCGCACAGGTGAACTACTGTACAGTGAACCCTCGTTTATCGCGGTAGATAGGTTCCAGACGCGGCCGCGATAGGTGAAATTCCGCGAAGTAGTGACATCATATTTACCTATTTATCTAACATGTATATTCGGACTTTTAAAACCTTCCCTTGTACGTAGTACTGTAAACAAACCACCCTTTAATGTACAGAACACTTAATGCATGTACTACAGCACCCTAAACTAAAACAGGCACAAATATTAAAGGCGATTTTATATCATGCGTTTCCTAAACACCTAAAAAGCACGATAAAAAATGGCAACCAATGTTTTGTTTACGTTCATCTCTGATCATAATGAAGAAACAAACTCATTTAGTGTACACATATATGTATAGGTTAGTTTTTGCATCGATTACAGTATATTGATTATACAGTATGTTGATTTTTTTATTACCAATGTTTTAGTTTACGTATTTTTCTTAGGACTTCCAAATGAAATGTTTTTCTTTATGACGCCGCCTGAAACGACGGCGTCATAAAGTACTGTACGCTCAGTAAACAACCACGCTCAGAACAAACAAGGCATTTAACGCGCATGATGATAGTGATAAATAATGATACAGTACAGTATTTACAGTAAAAGCATTTACAAAATATGTTACCTTACAAATATAATTTACCGTATCTATATAAAATCATATACAGTAGTACTGTACAGCACATACAGTATTGTACGTAGCAAAGCAGGAAAACAATTTACGAGAGAGAGAGAGAGAGAGAGAGAGAGAGAGAGAGAGAGAGAGAGAGAGAGAGAGAGAGAGAGAGAGAGAGAGAGAGAGAGATTGTTTTACGTACGTACAGTAAATGTAAATTTTAAACATAAAAAATCAATTTACGAGAGAGAGAGAGAGAGAGAGAGAGAGAGAGAGAGAGAGAGAGAGAGAGAGAGAGAGAGAGATTGTTTTACGTATGTAAATGTAAATTTTAAACAAAAAAAATATGATAGGTTACAACATGTAGACTTTTAAAACCTTCCCTTTAACTTAATGCATACAGTACGTACAGTACTAAACTATAAAACAGGCACAAATACAGTTTTAGAATGTAAGAATATTAAAGTAAAAAATAAAGATTGTTACTGTACTCACCACGAAAGAAGTTGAAGAAAAACTTGAATGATGATGGCGATGAATTTGCTGCACAGTAGAAATGATGATGATGAAGCTGATGATGTGTTCTACTGTGCAGCCAGGTAGTATTTTACGTCTCTTCAGACGGAGGTGTCTTTTCCTGGGACACCTCTTCAACTTCTTCCTGGGAAACTTCTTCAATTTCTTCCGAAGGCGTACTAGCAGGAGGAACTGGCTCTTTTTTGTGAGGCTGGAAGAACATTGTGATCGGAAGTTGTTGCCGCTGCTTCTTTTTTCGATCTAAGAGCATTTTGTAGGGAGTCATTATGTCATCAACCTTGTTGCAGAATTGCATCGAGCGAACCATATCCTCGTCCCACTCTTGCAACATTTCTTTCAACTCCTTCGCATGGTTGCAGGCCTTGGCAAGCCGTTCTAATGTTAAGCCCGTTTCTTCGACATTTTCTTGGGTCTCTTCCTGGGTTTCACTCTCTTCTTCGCTTGCCGATTTCGTCAGGTCTTCGAGGTCTGCGTCAGTTAGGGGCTGGGAATGGCAGTCCAACAACTCGTCGACGTCTTCAGTCGTCATGTCGCCAAACCCGTCACCTCCAATTATGGCAGCCAACTGCACAGATTTGCGTACTGCAGAGTGTTGGATTTCAGCAGGTGTAAATCTCTCGTCGTCATAAACAATCTGGGGCCACAACTTCTTCCAGCTCGCATTCACAGTTGCAGGTTTCATCTCTTGAAGTGCCTTCTGAATAGTCTGCAGGCACGTGGCTATGGTGTACTGCCGCCAGTACGCCTTCAAGTTAAAATCTTCATCCTCATCATCTTGGGCAGCATCCACACACGCAACGAGGTCCGCCAAGGTGTTCTTCGTGTAGAGGGCCTTGAACGCCCTGATAACCCCCTGGTCCATCGGTTGAATTAATGACGTGGTGTTGGGTGGCAGGAACTCAACCTGAATGCCCTCATGCGACAGGTCAGTTGCGTGTCCACCAGCGTTATCCATAAGGAGAAGGATCTTGAATGGCAAGCCCTTCTCTAAGAGATATTTGCTGACTTGCGGGATAAAACACTGATGGAACCAGTTGGAGGTCAGCATCTTCGTAATCCATGCTTTTTGATTATGCATCCAGTACACGGGAAGGAGATTCTTATTTTTATTTTTCAAAGCGCGAGGATTTTTCGACTTATAAATAAGCCCCGGCTTTAGCAAAAATCCAGCAGCATTGCCACACATCACGAGGGTAACGCGATCCTTGAATGCTTTAAAGCCAGAGGCTTTGGCTTCCTCTTTGAACAGGAAAGTTCGCGACGGCATTCTCTTCCAAAACAAGCCGGTCTCATCCATATTAAAGACTTGTTCCGGCTTGTATCCACCTTCGGCGATAATATTCTTGAACGTCTGGTTCACGTAAGTTTCAGCAGCGGCAGTGTCAGCCGAAGCAGCCTCCCCATGCAGGGAAACGCTTTTCAGGGCGAAGCGTTTCTGAAACTTCACGAACCATCCTTTGCTGGCGGAAAAACGTTTCTGAGGCTGGGAATCAGTGGATGTCCCTGGTTGAGGACCATCTGCATCATCATCTTCTTCAGCATGGTTGCCGTCGTCGTCTTTAGGTTCCTTTGCAGCAAAATTCTCATACAAGCTCAAAGCCTTTGTTTGGATGGTGTTCGTATCCAAGGCTATGTTCTTCTTCCGGCAGTCGGCAATCCACACAGCTAAAGCACCTTCCATGCGTACGATCGTTTTATTACGCGTTGTAACGACTCGCTTCGCTGATCTGCTAAAGGTGATTGCAGCCGTCTTTCTAATGTTCGCCTCGTCCTTCTTGATATAGCGAACAGTAGATTCGTTGATGCCAAAATGGCGCCCAGCGGACGCGTAACTTCTACCATCTTTTAACATATCGAGAAGCGTAACCTTCTCAGCTATCGTCATCATCCTTCGGTGGCGTTTAAGCTCACTACCAGCCTTAGTAGAAGCAGAACGCTTGGGAGCCATTGTACAGTAGGATTTGACAAAAAGTTCAACTTAAAAAGGTCGCACACAGCACAGATTCACAAACTTAAGAACGTCTACTCAGCGATACGCGGGAACAGAGAGTGGACGACCCGGGCCCGCGAGAACCTAGATGCTGCGGGTTGGAGATGATGGCAAAACACCAATCACAGGCTAGATAACAAAACTTGAGTTCTGATTCGTCATCTATCAGCGCTTGAACCAATCACAACCCGTCTTACAGTATATGATGCGTAGGTTACCAACTCATACAAGATACCCCGCGCATACCGTACGTACGTATTAATAATAATAATAATAAATAATGATAATAATACAGTACAGTACTGTAATAATAATAATAATAGTGATAATAATAATAACAATCATAATTTTATTAACAACAACAATAATAATAACAATATTTAATAGCTTTACGTATGCTACAGTGTTTTATTCTTTTGTAGGATGTGTGTGTGTGTGTGTCTCTCTCTCTCTCTCTCTCTCTCGTACGCTTATTCGAAATGTGATTTTTGCAACAAAGAATATTATTGGATGCAGTACTGTACTACGTACGTATACATACAAAAGATTCATGGAAAAGAAGCACATCCATTACATTTGTAGTACTGTACGTACAGTAGTAGCCATCAGCAGCCTTACACCATTCTAATATTGTATGACTGCATCTGATTTGCGTTTCATGTTCGATTTAATTTTACTACGTACTGTATACAGTACTGAATTATCGTATGATAATACAGTACAGTAATACAGTAATAATAATAATAATAATAATAATGATAATAATAATAACAATAATAATTTTATTAACAACAACAACAATAATAATAATAATAACAATAATAATAATACAGCTTTACGTACGCTATTTTACGCTTTTGTTGTACTGTAGGATGTGTGTGTGTCTCTCTCTCTCTCTATCTCTCTCTCTCGTACGCTTATTCGAAATGTGATTTTTGCAACAAAGAATATTATTGGATGCAGTACTACGTACGTATACATACAAAAGATTTATGGAAAAGAAGCACATCCATTACATTTGTAGTACTGTACAGTAGTAGCCATCAGCAGCCTTACACCATTCTAATATGGTATGACTGCATCTGATTTGCGTTTCATGTTCGATTTAATTTTACTACGTACTGTACTGTATACAGTACTGTACAGTATTATCGTATGATCACATTCTCTTTTCGTGTTTTATTTCTTTCTGTGCTGAATTATATATCATATGTAATGCAATGAACAATCAGTAAGAGCAGATATTACTAATTACAGTATTAATGGAATTACAGGTAACAAAATATCGTATTTGGTTGTCTTCAGATTTCGCGGTATTTTCGAATTTTCCGGAAAATCCGCGATATGTATATATATATGGGTTATGGAAAAAACCCGCGAAGTGGTGAATCCGCGATTGTCGAACCGCGAAGTAGCGAGGGTTCACTGTACTGCGTTCTGGAGCAAATGCGCTCCTAGGGGCCAGAGCACATCATTGGCTCTCGTAGCAATCATAATCGCTATAGGGATCAGAAGACAAAGTGCACATGTAGAAACACTCCTGAAGGCAATGGATTGAGAGCTCTGAACTTTCTGAGTGCCCTACAAGAGAGACAGCATGCATCTTTGGGTTTTTCTTTAAATCAGGCTAGCAAGGGTCAACAAGCTCAGAGGGCGCGTTGAGAAAAGCATTGCACGTCATCACATACACGAATCCCAGGGGGGGCATATAAAAGGCACAATGATAAGTGTCTCACATATGTTAGGGGGGCTAACATGGAAGAGCGCCCGAAAAGGTGGTGGTGGTGGACTCTGAGGGTATGAGACAGAAAAAGAGACTATCTTCTCTCTGGAAGGAGAAGAGCCGAAGGCTTTTCTGGCAGGAGCAGAAACTCTCTCCTGTTCTAGCCCCATAGCCAGCACCTTCATCAGCCTGTCCTTGGAGTGCAAACCCTTCAGGCCCAAGGAAGGCCATAAGTCTTAAGGAGTCATTAACCTGAAACTGGGTTACCCCGAGGGCCAGGTCGTACCGTTTCTCTAGGGAAAACGGTACAGTTTACCTGCTTTGAGGTTTGTCCTAAGGTTATAGGGCCATCTTTCTTGCCAGAGCGGCCTCCAAAGGAGACTGACAGGGAAGGGTCATTCTTCGACATCAAGAAAGACTTCTTCTTCCTGACGTACACTTCCCACTGGGAGGATGGGCCCTCCCAACCCTCATCACAGGGGGAGGCCTGACTACAGGAGTGTCCTCTGCAAGCTGGCCATAAAAGGTGAAGATATGGGCTATCTCCTTTTTCAACAAAACAGTGACCCGTATATGATCTGACACCCCTGGGGAAGTTCACATCTCTGACGGTAGCCCCACCGAAGAGATTCATTCCCAAACATTCTGAAAAGAGAAAGCAAAAACAAATCAAAGCAGCCAGTGAGAATGTCCATTCACAGCTTCTTCTATTAGCGTGCTTTTTTTCACACCAACAGCTGAAATCAAAGTGGTTTGTCAGTGCTTCCCTGTCACCGACTGGTAATTACGGGTCGGGTGTTTTCACCTCATAAAATTTTAACAGCAGTATTCTCCAGCTTTTCTGTTATCTCTCCTATGCAAAGGACAAAGGTTTGAATATGTACCAGAACAAATAAAAAGTAGACAAGTAAGGTGTTTTCTGCCTTTGACAGAATGACACATGATAAGAAAGAATAAAACAACAAATAGTAGGGATGTAACGTCATGGCATAATTCATAAATAGTCCAAATTTGTACGGTTTTTAACTTCCGTTATAGTTTTTAGGTAACCTAGCCTCACCTTAAGGAAAATGGCTATACAGTAGTCATGATAAATTTAGCTAACCCCTAGGAGGAGTAAATCAAATCATGAAGTTGTTATGTATTTGTCCCTATATTCTACATAATACCCTTAGTAAGTTAGTGAGATCCCAATAGGCTATGTTAACTTATAATCTACCATGTTATAACAAATCAGTAAATCTTTACCAGTAGACTGTTACTATAGTCCATTTCTTTTAGCGATGCAGATTTGCACCGACTCGCAGCGGTGCCTTTTAGCTCGGAAAAGTTTCCTGATCGCTGATTGGTTGGACAAGATAATTCCAACCAATCAGCGACCAGGAAACTTTTCCGAGTTAAAAGGGCACCCATGCAAGTCGGTGCAAATATGACTTGCTAAAAGAAATGGACTATAGTATCTATCATACCATCCCTTTCCCCTTAATTCAAAATGAGATACCCTAGCCGTGTTCATGGAAGGGTTTCAGCAACCCACTTGCTTACCTAGACAGACCTCAACATAGTGTTCCTGGCCAAAGCTTACTTGATTTTTTCTAATACAACAACAAATCCAAGTAATGGTAGGATAGTTTAACTTCTCACCAAATCAGAAAAGAATAGTAAAGTGTTGACTGTTTTGAGATAATCTAATTGAAATTAAGAATGGCAGGAAAATAATGAATTACATATAAAACAATAATGTGAATTCTATCAATGTCTCAAGATGCTGATTTAAAGGTTGGAAAGGTGATGGTGACTTACTGCACATACAGTATTGTCTGTATGATGTCATCTCTAATGTAATTATAATTTATGAAATTTGTAGCAATTATAATAAGCTTCATAGTGAACATGTCATGTTGTAACCACTGGTGTGCAAAATATTTACAATATCATTTAATGTCAATGGGAATTATGCTTTATTGTACTATTATCATTATTATTATTATTATTGTTGTTGTTATTATTATTACTAGCCAAGCTACAACCCTGGTTGGAAAAACATGATGCTATAAGCCCAAGGGCTACAACAGGTGCATAATAGGTCATATAAGGGAATAGGCGATCGCAAAAGGGGATGAAGCACATCCCCAGTAAGGGTTAGCGGACCTATTCCCCGACGTTAGTTTAGGTAAGCAGGATTTTTCCCTCGCTCTGTTTTCCTCATACCAATAACTCTGGTTTCCTACGACACACATGAACTATATAGATTCTAACTATTTTCTGTGTGATTTATGCATATATACCATTAGAGCAAGACATAATATACTATTTGGCGGAGGGTTCCTCACCAAATAACTACCATTTCCTACTAGGATCCTTGATAATTTTCTTATGAAAGGAGGGGAAGAAAAAAATTAACTGTGGTTACCACCCATAATACAGTATTGATGATCAGACATCCATAAAACATAAGATAATATATTACACATAAAGTTCAAATAATTGAAGAGAAATTAACAAAGCACAAAATTAGAAGTAGAGGGATAGTAAACTCACACTTGGGAGCCTTTGTATATCAGCGGCCAGTTTCTCCAACGTGCATAGAAAATGGACACCCATTAAGCTAAACTAACCTACAATCTGTATCGGAGTCTTTGTATATCAGCGGCCAGTTCCTCCGGCAAGCATTAAATATATACACCAACTAACCTAAACTTTTCCCCTAACCTAACCTACAAGCTGTTTCCTTACCTACTTACCTAACGGGGAAGCTAACGCCCCCAGCGACCCCCCCATATACTGCCGTATTCTTAGACATCATCATACATACAGGTGGCCGCTATCATACATACACCCTGCCGCGTCCTTACCTACTTACCTAACGGGGAAATTAACGCACCCCCTTACATTGCCGTTTTCTTAGTCTGGCGTCATTACACATACCGGTGGTCGCATCATACATACACCTCCCTAAACTTGTGCTAACCTTAAAAACCTGAAATTGTTTAATCCTACAGGGTATTAATTAACCTTACGTATTTAGTTCATACCCTATTAGAATTGGTACTCTGGGGTAGGGTATTAGAGGCAAGAATAGGTTATCCCCTACGTATAGGTTACTACTTAAAATTACCTACCTTGTATAATAGGGTTCTAAATTCTACAGTTGCAGATTAAGTAACTAATTACTTGGTTTAGGGTTAAAATAGGGCGTGGACTCCAGATGTCAACTGCTAATTGCCATTAGGGAATTTCCGAATAGTAGTAAGGTAGTAATAACATCTTTCAAACGGCTCACTGGAAAACGATATTTCAAGACATTCATATAGCAAAACTTACGTTTTGTAACGGCCCATCTTAGAGGATAACTTGGTTCACCTGTAAAAATTTCTAGCTTTATTTCATTCCAGCAAATTCTTTATGAATAACACTTCTTAAATTTCAATGTATATCGATTAATGCTATGGATATAGTTATTCCTTAGACACGAATAGACAATATATTTGCCAATGAATCGTGTAGACACGAGAATAGTTACAGTTGGTTTCAAATTATTGGTGCTAAGATATGTCTAACTGTAGGTTCTACAGATTTCAAACATGCGACCCCAAGACTGTACAGTAAAATCTTCCATTATACCTCTGATAGATTAAAATATTAAGGCCTTTAGGAAGAAACTGAAGACTTTTTTGTTATCTAAGTGCTTCGATATTGTGGATTTATCAGTTAACAAGAATGTATATGACTAACAGATCTTGTAGGTCCTTTAATGTATAGGGTTTCCCTGTGGGATGGGACCAGAAAAACAGACCTTAAACTCTTAAAGTAAAGAGAGTAATAACATAACTACTTGCTTGCCTTTTCTTTCTTAAGGTCCAGATTCTATCCATATTTTCATTTGATTTAAATTTTCAGTTTTTAGAGATTATTCTAATAAACTTAAGCCTCTTCCTTGTCTTTACCAGTACTGTCCCATCTTTACCAATTATTTCATATGTCTCCTTCTTGGGCCAACCCCTTATCATAAGTAATTTCATGTTTCTACAATTCATATAGTTTTTTCTGTCGTTTTACCATAATGCAACAATAATTCACTTCATCCATTCCTTGACTCTTTCCCTCGTTTTTACATACCTTACAAACAAACCCTAGCCAGTCACTTAATTTTACTATCACCACTGGACCAGAGCATGAAAGAAATATCCGATCATTAGACCACCAGGATATTAATAAGTATCAGTGTTTGCTGGTGTTAAGAGATCTGGATGTCTTATAGAGAGAGAGAGAGAGAGAGAGAGAGAGAGAGAGAGAGAGAGAGAGAGAGAGAGAGAGAGAGAGAGAGAGAGAAGAAGAAGAAGAAGAAGAAGAAGAAGAAGATTAGCAATGGCAGCTTAGAAAAGGGGAAAGGAAAGAGAGAAAGCTGACGCATCAGTAGAGGAGAAATAGGGACAGAATCGTCTCTCGTTATCACGAATTTAAAACTTTAATCTCAAGAGCTTTACCCTTCAGATTTCACACAAATTTTCAAAGAAAAACCTAATGTAATTATTTTACCCAAGCCCTAATATGATAATACACAGTATTTTTAATGAGTCTATATAAATTCCTCTACTTGGAGAATAAGGAAGGAAAAAAGATAGAAATTAATGGTTGTGACTGTGTCCAGCCTGAAATTTTTAACATGTTCCATACACAAATGGTCTTTACTCTGTCGTGGCTCGCTTCACTCGCAAATATACATTATATCATTACTCTGATATAGCAAGTGGCACACGCCAGCCCTGTGGGTCACAATTTAAGGTATCATAATTATCTATAATCTGTTTTGTTATTATTATTATCATTATTATTATCATGTTTTCATAAGTCAATGTGAGAAGGAGGCGGCCAATCATGATGCGGAGCATGTTAAAGATTTTAGCCTAGACCTATTCGCTTCCAAATTCAGGCAAGCAATTATGGAGGAGAAATTGTGGTTATTGTGAAATTCGACCATATAGAAAAATACAAGCTAATGGTCTTAAAACTCCTTAAGAATTAGTTAAAAAGCATACAAGCAAACGAAAAAGAGAGAAAAATAAGTATAATAAAGAGGAAAGAGCAAGATGTAGAATATAATAAGTTAAGAAAAGTAAAAAAAAAATATAATACAGGAACAAGAATAGTGACGTCATCTTGGAAGTTATCTAAGAAACTAAATTTTCTTTGGGAAGTTTTATTAGATAACTTAAACAGGAATAACAATAACAACAACAACAAAAATAACGCTTCCGAGTTCTTTCATTTCCTTGTTTTTCAGTTTATATAATTTATCACTGGTGTGTTTTTTACAAGAGTGATCGATAAATACCGGCTTTGATACGAAACTGGCGTCACAATGATTATGGTCACCAACGCCGTTTCAGAGGAGGGAAAAAGATACACGTTGCTATATATTTAATTACGATTTTTTAATGGTAATCTGAAGGGAGTACGGAGGGGGGCGTGGCCTGGTGTCTCATCATCATCATTTGTTACAGGCTTTGGGGGACTAGTGCTAGAGGCAATGGATTACAGTGAAAATGAGTGGACGGTTGGTTGATTGGAGAAAATTATTTCACGTTTGATTTTGTGTAATTACTTTAGGTAAAAGAGTAAAATTAAGGATATTTTCTAAAACTAGACGAAAAACTTAAAATGTAGAGTACATATGGATGATAAATTTAAAAACATTTTATCTAAAATTGATTAAAAAAAATCGATTCAGTGACAATTTTAGTTATTTGTAAATGAATTGTTATTTTTTTTTTAACACGATTATTATCATTAATGTTACTACTATAATTTCTTCATTCAGCATTAGGCTTCTGTTCATAGAGTATGAGATGGAGTAGTAGGCTAAGACGGTATTAAATGTTCATATCATTATCATATTCTCCTATGCCTATTGACGCAAAAGGCCTCAGTTAGATTTCGCCAGTCGTTTCTATCTTGAGCCTTTCAAGTCAATACTTCTCCATTCAGCATTTCCTACTTTTCACTTCATAGTCCTCAGCCATGTGGGCTTAGGACTTCCAACTCTTCTAGTGTCTTGTGGATCCCAATTAAATGTTTGGTGAACTAATCTCTCTTGGGGAGTGCGAAGAGCATGCCCAAACCATCTGCATCTATCCCTCATCATGATCTCAACCACATATGGCACTCGAGTAATCTCTCTTATAGTTTCATTTCTAATTCTGTCCTGCCATTTAACTCCCAATATTCTTCTGAGGGCTTTGCTCTCAAATCCACAAAATCTGTTGGATATTGACTCATGTCCACCGATCTCACTAAACTGATATATAGCCTGATTTTTATGTGTAATTTCAGACGATTTGATTTCCAAATGTTATTTCATCTAGCCATTGATTTGCTTTTTCGTTTCATTTAAACTCCAGTTCTAAAGAACCTGTATTAGAGATCATAGTTCCTAAATATTTAAGTGATTCTACCTCATCAATCCTTTTTTTCTTCCAATGATATTTCATCTTCCATTGCATGTTCCGTTCTCATCATCTGTCTTTCTTCTATCAATATTGAGCCCAACATCCTATGATATTTCATGCATCCTAGTAAGCAAGCATTGCAAATGTTCATATATCATCTCATTGAAATGATGTTATTGAATCAAAGGAGGAATTGGAAAAGGTAATAGGAGATTTGAATAGAGAAAGCAGAAATGTAGGACTGTAAAACTAGGATCATGTTCAATGAAAACGCAGAAAAATTTTTATATAGTAATTATTATAGTTAAACACAGCTATTTTTGGTTATTCGACAACATTTAAAGTCTTTCTTTCCTTTTTCTGAGTAAGTTGTTTTTAATAGGCAATATTTTTATGATTGCCCAGTATATAATGGAATAGGCCTATAATATACTTTCATTCTGGAATAGGCCTAGTTTCGTGGGAGAAACCTTGTCCATAAATCAGGCATTTGATCAGTTGATTAATTATCAATCATTTTATCAGTCAACTAACCAACCAATATTCTATGACTTATCTAATGGTGCCTTTCGGAATACCTTAACCAAAGAGAAATGGAAATAGTGAACCATGAAATATCTTTACTAGGAAGAAATGGATTTAGTAAAGATTTTTTTTTTAAGTAGAAAGTGTTGATACATGCCACGTCATATTTGGCTATTTTCAGTTATCATTTAATGATATTATAATGATTTTTCTTATTTAATTTCGTATTTCAGTGATCGAGGCTCTTTGCAGCAATAGGCGTAGGGGGAGATGATGATGATGATGATGATGATTTTAGTGATCCCTTCAACGCAAACTTCAAATTGAAAACTATTTTCATTTATATTCACTTTTACTTTCTTTTATCATTTAATGAATTCTTCAGTCATCTTGATGCTGGTGAAATATATCTATCATAAATCAGACAAAAGAAGAATTTATTTGACTGTAAACGTGCCATTGTAGAATTTAAGTGTAGCAAATTGATGTTAAAAAAATGTTGAAGCAATGAAGTAAATTATTGCTACAAATTTGCAATCAAAGAAGATTGCTGGACGATTCACTTTCAATCATAGGAATGAAATTAGCACTTGCAACTGATCCATAACCAAATAGGTAAATTATGTAAAATTATAGTTCAATTACATACATTAAGTGTAAAACTTCAGACGAATATGAACATATTATTACTGAAGTTAAATGTATATTGTTCATGCTAGACGATGACACGCTTGACATACGGAATTGAACAAATTAAATGGGTGATATTTACAGAATTTATAATACAATGAAAAGAGAATGAGTAAGCGAGAGTTGCGTGATTGATGGCTGGCCCGATGGTCTAGTTTACGGCGGCGGCCGATAGATGGCGCGGCCGTTCTTGTTTGGGTTAAAATCACGCAGGCGCGATCTGAGTCAGTCAGTCCCGTTTCGTGGCTTGTCGTGTTGACGTGTGTCCGCGTTTCTCCCTCGGTTCCGTTGATACAGTTTCACTTGGATTTATTAAATTTATCTGACAACAGTGGATATACACTGACAGCTTCGATTTGCCTTTGAACCCGGGGATTCCTGCGTGTATGGAAGGTAAGACAGCTGCCGGGGAACGAGTTTTTCCCCCCCTTTCTCTCAGTCTTAAGTTTGGTAACAGTAGTGATATGTGTGTGTGCATGTGTTTAGCGTATGCGAGCGGCGTGTGTATTTGTCACTATATGTTTGTGTAATGTAAGAGTTTCCGTTTTTTTTTGGTTTGCTAGTCACGCTCTCATTACAGATTGGACAAAAGAGCTAAAGGCGTTTTTTTTGAAATCTCATGTACCGGTAATTTTTTTCCCTTTAATTTGACACTATTGAATGATATGTTTATAAACCCTGTTTATACTATCTGTATTGTTAAAAGGTATATTGTAATTTTAGGACTGTTTAGACCCTTTACTATATATTTAGCTTAGTAATATATATATATATATATATATATATATATATATATATATATATATATATATATATATATATATATATATCAAAAGAAATACTTAAGATTGTCAGAACTTATTTGTCAACACATCTGATATCTAGTATTAGACGACCATAGTCCTGCATATTAATTACCTGATAGGTAATGAACATTATTAATCCCACTGACCTACTGTTAGCGCGTTGGGAAATTCACTTTCGAATTTATTAACATTATAATCTGAAATTGTCTTGTTTTGCGTCATAGCCTTGGGGTACAATAGTATAAGCTCTTATCGGGTTTAGATAACGGCGTTATCTGAGGTCGATCTGGTCTTATCTGATAGACGGGACAGTGCACCATTTTTCCAGACTGTACTTCTGGCGCTTAATTTTCAATCTGATGATTTGCACGACTTCATATAGGCCTGTTTACCTTGTGCGCCTTTTTGGATTAGTCTATCAACTGGAATTAGTCTAGGCGCATCTGTATGTTGATCTCTCTCTCTCTCTCTCTCTTAGACCAATCGGAAATTAGCCTAGGGCCTTTGTCACCTGGCATACATAAAAAAAACAAATAATTCTCTCTCTCTCTCTCTCTCTCTCTCTCTCTCTCTCTCTCTCTCTCTCTCTCTCTCTCTCTCTCTCTCTCTCTCTCTCTCTCTCCTTTTCACCTGGCGTACATAAAAACAAATCATTAACTCTCTCTCTCTCTCTCTCTCTCTCTCTCTCTCTCTCTCTCTCACTCTCTCTCTCTCTCTCTCTCTCAAAAGCAGATAGCATTTACAAATACGTCGTTTCCGAATAAAAAAAATTCCTCTCTTTCTCTCTCTCTCTCTCTCTCTCTCCTTTTCACCTGGCGTACATAAAAACAAATCATTAACTCTCTCTCTCTCTCTCTCTCTCTCTCTCTCTCTCTCTCTCTCTCTCTCTCTCTCTCTCTCTCTCTCTCTCAAAAGCAGATAGCATTTACAAATACGTCGTTTCCGAATAAAAAAAATTTCCTCTCTCTCTCTCTCTCTCTCTCTCTCTCTCTCTCTCTCTCTCTCTCTCTCTCTCTCTCTCTCTCTCTCTCTCTTTCTTCGTCATCCGGCTTAGATATAGGCTAATCGTGAAATAGTAATCTATTTCTCTCGCTGCTTTCCAAGAAATTATTGCACGGTTCAATACGAGAACTTCCGGTTTTCAATATCGTCTTTGGTAATTCTCTTGTAGATTCGTTGCTGTAGAAAATAACCATACGGTGATTTAATTCGATATTACAATTGGAATTAGCCACGCTCCTTTATACATTCCTATCGCAGTAATACACACCACGGTAGGATTTGATTTAGCCTTGACTCCATTTCCTAATAGTTGGGTCACTGGGTGGTATATAATATTCCCCTTGCTCCAACCCCTCCCCTCCCGTTTTACTAAGCTGATTTTTTTTCATGCCACTCATCGCGATCATATTTTTTTCCCTTCTTGAATGTGACGTACTTATGAGTTTTTTTTTATATTTTTTTTTATTTATTTAAGATGTACTTATGGTAATTTATTTGGGAGTTTTTATATATATTTTTTTTTCATTTAAGATGTACTTATGGTAATTTATTTCGATTTATATTAGCTTTAAATTACCGTAATATTTTACCCTTTTTTAAAATAATTTGATGTTTATTGCTTTTTATAGTGGCATTAACTTGAGTTATTAATATCCATTGTATTTCAAGGAATCTAATATTATTGATTAAAGATTATATTTTTGATCATAAATTTAATGAAAAAATCTGATGTTTTTGCTAAGGTTAGTATTATTATTATTATTATTATTAATTGCTAAGCTACAACTCTAGTTGGAAAAGCTGAATGCTATAAGCCGAGGAGCTCCAACGGGGAAAATAGCTCAGTGAGGAAGGGAAACAAGGAAAAAATAAAATATTTTAAGAACAGTAACATTAAAATAAACATTTCCCATATAAACAAATAAAACTTTAACAAAACAAGAGGAAGAGAAATTAGATAGAATAGTGTGCGTGAGTGTACCCTCAAGCAAGAGAACTCTAACGCAAGACAGTGGAAGACCATGGTACAGAGGCTATGGCCCTACCCAAGACTATGCCGGTAGATTATCATACTGACTGGGTACGGATTTTGGCAAAAAAAAAAAAAAAAAAAAAAAGGAAATAATAATTTAACAGTGAGTACTTTTCTTACGTTGAAGTTAATGGATTGTAGTATGCAATGCATTTTATAATCTACTATCGTATTTGTTACTTATGAATTAGTTCAACTAGATTACTGAGTTATATAGATGTCTTAACTAATTGTTCAGATTTAAAAAGTTCTTTAAAGTTACTGATCTTAAGATATTTCATATTCTTTATTCACTGCTTTTCATATAGTTTATTTATTCATTTATTGCTTTCCTCACTGGGCTATTTTTTCCCTGTTGGAGTCCTTTGGCTTATGTCATGTTGCTTTTCCAACTATGGTTGTAGTATAAATATCAATCCCTGGTACCGTCGTTCAATTAGTTCATTATACATGTTGCATAAGATTTTGTTATTTTTTTTTTTTTATAATTCTGACCATCCTTTGCATTCAGATCTTCCAAGACGGTAGTAACCTGCTCGTAAACTAGGTATGCAATTAATTATATCAGTCTTGCATTTTCCATCATAAAACTCAATACTACTATTATTATTATTATTATTATTATTACTATTATTATTATTACTTGCTAAGTTACAACCCCAGTTGGAAAAGAAGGGTGCTCTAAGCCCAAGGGCTCCAACAGGGAAAATAACCTAATGAGGAAAGGAAATAAACTAAAAAAGGAGTAATACGTAATTAAAATAAAATATTTTTTGAGTAGTAACATTAAAATAGATCTTTCATATATAGCCAGTGAACAATTACAGTGCAGTAGTTAACCCCTTGGGCGAAGAAGAATTGTTTGACAATCTCAGTGGTGTCAGGTGTATGAGGACAGAGGAGAATCTGTAAAGAATATGCCAGATAATTCGGTGTATATGTAGACAAAGGGAATATGAACCGTAACCAGAGAGAAGGATCCAATGTAATACCTTCTGGCCAGTCAAGGGCCCATAAATCTAACGGTAGTATAGTTCACAGTATTTCAATAGTTTTATTCCAGCTGTGACCAGATTGTGGAACGATCTTCCTAATCAGGAAGTTTGAACTTCATAAGTTCAAAGTTGTAGCGAATGTTTTTAAGTTGAAGAGGCTGTTTCAAGTCTTTATAGTTTCTATATGACAGATCTATTTTAACGTTGTTAATGATCTTATAACATTTCATATTAATTATTCATTACTTATCTTGTAGTTTATTTATTATCTTATTTCCTTTCCTCACTGGGCTATTTTTAGCATCCTTCCTTCTAGACGTCTTTACTGATCTTACAATATTTCATATTAATTACTCATTACTTATCTTGTAGGTTATGTATTATCTCATTTCCTTTCCTCACTGGGCTATTTTTAGCATCCTTCCTTCTAGGGTTGCAGGCTAGTTTAGTCAGTCTTCCACTGTCTTGTGGTGAGTTCTCTCGCCTAACGGTACACTCGGTCACACTCTTCTATCTTATTTCTCTTTTTTTTTTGTAATTATATCTTATTTCTCTTCCTCTTGTTTTTAAGTCTATCTTATTTCTCTTCCTCTTGTTTTTTAATTCTATCTTATTTCTCTTCCTCTTGTTTTTTAATTCTATCTTATTTCTCTTCCTCTTGTTTTTTAATTCTATCTTATTTCTCTTCCTCTTGTTTTTTAATTCTATCTTATTTCTCTTCCTCTTGTTTTTTAATTCTATCTTATTCCTTTTCCTCTTATTTTTCAATTCTATCTTATTCCTTTTCCTCTTGTTTATTAATTCTATCTTATTAGTCTTCCTCCTGTTTTTTAATTCTATCTTATTTATCTTCCTCTTGTTTTTTAATTCTATCTCATTTCTCTTCCTCTTGTTTTTCAATTCTATCTTATTTCTCTTCCTCTTGTTTTATTATTCTATCTTATTTCTCTTCCTCTTGTTTTATTATTCTATTTTATTTCTCTTCCTCTTGTTTTTAAGTCTTATCTTATATCTCTTCCTCTTCTTTTTTAATTATATCTTGTTTCTCTTCTTTTTTTAATTCTATCTTATTCCTCTTCCTCTTGTTTTTTATAGTAAATATGTTGAAAGATCTATTTTAATGTTACTGCTCTAAAATATTTTATTTTGATTACGCATTACTCCTTTTGTAGTTTGTTCATTTCCTTATTTTATTTCCTCATCGGGATATTTTTCCCTGTTGGAGCCATTAGGCTTAGAGCGCGTTTCTTACTTGGGTTGTAGATTAACAAGTAATAATAATATTGATAATAAAACGGTCCATCAGTTCAGATCTGATACTCCCTAATAGTAATTCGTTAACGCACAAACTCGGGTTATTATGTGTAACTCACTCGACAGTAGTGAACGCCACTTAGCTGCCGGTAAAAATTCAGAGAAGAATAGAATGATTAATGAAGAGGGGTAGTTTTTTTTTATGGCGTGAATA
>NC_090753.1:78419638-78432031 GCF_036898095.1 Palaemon carinicauda
TTATGCTCTTGGTAGGTTTAATCATTTTGTAGCTATAGGCCTATTTACGCAGACTTCGACCATTTTGATGAAAAAATAGAAAGTTAAAAATTCAAAATCATTGAACTGAAAGAAAAGTGGTGTTCAGTAATTCAATTACAGTAAATCAATTAATTTGTTTTTCAATATAGTTCCCTCATACAGGCGTCGCAACTAGAAAGGTCACATATGTACAGCTGAACATGCTAATTCCTTGTACACATCGCTCTGAGGAAGTGCACTTAGCCACAACCTTACTGCGCCAGTTTAAAGGATGCTATAAAATGGCAGAGGTAAGGTGCAGAACAATGCCCTAGAGACTGACCAAAGCGCCCAAGCCCTCTCTCCCTCCAAGCTAAGACCAGTGAGGGCCAGACATGGCTGCTGATGACTCAGCAGGTAGACCTATAGGCTCCACCCCTCCAATCTTTAGCTCACAAGGATGGTGAGGTTGCAGACACCAAATGACCTAATAAGATTCGAGAACCTGTCTGGGGATCACCAGGCAGAGACGTTACCAATAGGTCACAGTTTCTTTTTTAAAGCCCGGCCCACCACCTCTGCCATCTCTCCCTACGCTATCTGTTTGGTTACTCGCCACGCAGCAAGGGTATGAAAGAGTGCACCTCCTCGGAGTGAGGTGTACCATAAATTCCTGCTTCCAACCGTACATGCTTCCTAAGGTCATCAACCCGCTGTTACTGATTGTAAGCCGAAGTGTTTGCGTAGGTTCGCACGTGCGTTCGTTATCTGTTCTTGAAAGACTCGTTGCCTGACGGGCTATTGATTGATTAGTGCATGCACGTTGCACATTAACGGCTTGTAGGTTTGGTTAACGGTCTCCCTTCTATCTATCTATCTGTCTATCAGTCTTTCTATCTATTACTTCGTGAATTTTTTTATTTAGGTTCATTCTTTTTTAGTTTTGTTCTCCTTACTGGACTTTCTTTAGTGTGACCCTTTGGTGTGTAAGCTTTTATTATTTACTAGTGTACGCGACACGTCAAAAATGACGGCTTAATATGTAGCTATGCACACAACAGATGACTCCCCCCCCCCAAAAAAAAAAAAGATAAAAACTCCTGCTCCCCCATACAGTTTCAGCGCTTGAATCGTCAATTATCCACTGCGAAAAAAAAATACATTAATCGATCCATTCACGTATTGTACAAAGAAAGCTAAGCTGTCACGCCGTTGCTTATATGCTTATATTTCTCTCTCTCTCTCTCTCTCTCTCTTCTCTCTCTCTCTCTCTCTCTCAAGACTAAAAACTTCAGTGCTGTCTACATAATGGCATTTCTTTAACCTCGGCTTTAAGACACCCCCACCCCCCCCCCCGTCATCACCACCAAAATTAATAGGGAATAAAGGGGTTGTAAGTACATAAGCAGGAAAAGAATTCCGAAGTCGGGTTGGTCCAGATGCCGGCATAAGTCTCTCTTCATAGTTAATATATATGACAGATCTATTTTAAGGTAGTTTATTGATATTAAAGTATTTTATATTGGGCTATTTTTCCCTGTTGGAGCCCTTGGGCTTACAGCATCTTGTTTTTTCCAGCTAGGGTTGTAGCTTAGCTAGTAATAATAATAATAATACTTCTCATGTAGTCTATTTTCCATATTTCCTTTCCTCACTAGGCTGTTTTTTACCTGTGGGAGCTCTTGGGGCTTGTAGCATCTTGCTTTTCCCAACTAGGGTTGTAGCTTAGCTTGTAATAACAATAATAATAATAATACTTCTCATGTAGTTTATTTCCATATTTCCTTTCCTCACTAGGCTGTTTTTTTCCTGTGGGAGCCCTTGGGCTTGTAGCATCTTGCTTTGCCAACTAGGGTTGTAGCTTAGCTAGTAATAATGATAATAATAATTATAAACTTCTCATGTAGTTTATTCCCATATTTCCTTTCCTCACTAGGCTGTTTTTTTCTCTGTGGGAGCCCTTGGGCTTGTAGCATCTTGCTTTTCCTACTAGGGTTGTAGCTTGGCTAGTGATAATAGTAATATTGGCATGATTGCAGCCCCCTAGATAATCAAAATTATTGTTGAGTATTTAGGTAATTGAAGGCTTCCTTCTCGATATTGATATGCAATTTTTAATCCTTTTGAAACACCTTTATCAAATAAATTAGAATTTTTCTTTATAAGCATGTTGCCCTCGTAAATACTTATTACTGTCTGTAATAAATCAAACAATTGTTCTCTAGTCTTGGGTAGTGCTATAGCCTCTGTACCATGGTCTTCCACTGTCTTGGGTTAGAGTTCTATTGCTTGAGGGTACACTCGAGCACACTATTCTATTTTATTACTCTTCCTCTTGTTTTTTCTTTAAAGTTTTTTATAATATAGATAGGAAATATTTATTCAAATGTTACAGTTCTTAAAGTATATTTTTCCTTGTTTCCTTTCCTCACTGGGCTATTTTCCCTGTTGGTGCCCCTGGGCTTATAGCATCTTGCTTTTTCCATCTAGGGTTGTAGCTTAGCAAGTAATAATGATAATAATACTGAATGCACTGCTAAGGAGGATTTCTTCAAGTTGCTGTATCTATGATTGTGGACCTTTAGGTTTCGGCCTCTAGTTTTTGTTTTACCACTTCAAGGTGGAAATTCTAGTTTGGTGGTTCGAAAAGGCCAAATCGTCTATATAAATTTTGACTTTGTGATAATTTCACTCTATTTTAATTTCTTGGATGTCCTTCAAGTTTATTGATTCTAAAATATAAAACGTTGGGATTTGATTGAAAATAAACTTTCGAAAAGAGTATTAGAATAAAGAAATAGATATGTGAAAAGGTTATTACACGGAAATATACACTAATGTCGAAATGAGATATTAGACTGAAGTCTACACTTCTGTTGACATGATATATTAGACTGAATTACATTTTGTGAAGTGCTGTTAGACTTGAATATACACTTTTCTTAGTATAAGTTATATTGGACTGAAATATACACTTATGTTAACCTAAGATATTAGATTGAAATAAATACTTCTGTTGGCATAAGATATTGGATTGAAATTATACTTTATAAAGAGGTTAGACTTAAATATACACTTCTGCTGACATAAGATGTTACATTGAAGTATACAGTATACTAATGTTGACATACGACATTAGACGAATTGAACTTACTGTAAAGGCTGTTAGACTGAAATAGACATTGACTGAAGTAGACACTTCTCATGCCATGAAGATATTGGACCGAAATATACACATCTGTTGGCATAGATTATTAGATTGTAATGTACACTTCTGTTGGCATAAGATATTACTACACTTAATGAGAAGGCTGTTAGAGTGAAATATACACGTCTGTTATAAGATAGGCTAAAAATATACATATATGGTGAAATAAGATATTAGACTGAAAATATACACGTCTGTTATAAGATAGACTCAAATATACATATATTGGTGAAAATAAGATATTAGACTGAAATATACACGTCTGTTGTAAGATAGACTCAAATATACATATATGGTGAAATAAGATATTAGACTGAAATATACACTTCTCTTGACACATAATATTAACACTGAATTAGCCTACACTTAGTGAAGAGTCTTTTAGACTGAAATATACACTTCTTTTGACATATAATATGAGACTAAAATATACATATCTGTTGGAATAAAGATATTAGACAGCAATATACATTTCTCTTGAATAATATTAGACTGAATTACACTTAGTGAAAAGTGTTTGACTGAAATATACACTTCTCTTGCTATACAGATATTAGACTGAAATACACTTTGTGAAGAGCTTGTTAGATTGAATTATAAATTTCTGTTGGCTTAAGATATATAACAGAAATGAAACGCGTATTATTATTATTATTATTATTATTTGCTAAGCTACAACCTAAGTTGGAAAAGCAGGATGCCTAACAAGCCCAGGGGCTCCAACAGCGAAAAATAGCTCAGCCAGGAAAGGAAACAAGGAAAAATATTTTAAGAAGAGTAACGACATTAAAGTAAATATCTCCTATTGTTGTTATTATTATTTTTCCTTGCTAAGCTACAACCTTAGTTGGAAAAGCAGGATGCTACAAGCCCAGGGGCTCTAACAGCGAAAATAGCCCAGTGAGGAAAGGAAACAAGGAAAAATAAAATATTTTAAGAAGAGTAACAACATTAAAATAAATATCTCCTATATAAACTATAAAAACTTTAACAAAACAAGGGGAAGAGAAATAAAAATAGAATAGTGTGCCGAGTGTATCCTCAAGCAAGAGAGCTCGAACCCAAGACAGTGGAAGACCATGAGTACAGAGGTTATGGCACTACCCAGGACTAGAGAACGATGGTTTGATTTTGGAGTATCCTTTTCCTAGAAGAGCCGCATTATCATAGCTAAAGAGTCTCTTCTACCCTTACCAAGAGGAAAGTGACCACTGAAAAATTACAGTGCTGTAACCCCCTTGGATGAAGAAGAATTGCGCTACCAGGCCTTGTTCAGCTGACACGAATTTATAAGCTATTCCCTACTTCTTCTTCTTCTTTGTCTACATCTTTTCCCACTTCTATGTGGGGTCGATATTTCTTGCCAGCTTTCTCCATCTACCTCTGTCCAACACCTCATCACCGGTTAATCCCTTTTATGATATAATATAAATATAATTCTTCTTCTTCTTCTGTGTCTACATCTTTTCCCACTTTTTATGTGGGGTCGATGTTTCTTGCCAGCTTTCTCTCCATCTACCTCTGTCCAACACCTCATCACCGGTTAATCCCTTTGATCGAAGGTCATCCTTGATACAGTCATCAAATGAGCGTAGAATTTGTATAAAGAAAAAACGTATGTTTAAACATTCCTGACGATGGTCAGCCCATTTATTCAGTTGATTGGATTCTCTTCATTTTAGTTAGAAAGATTTTTTATAGGTAAATGACTTTTTCAGTCTGAATCCATTATCGGCCTTGGCTATTTCGTGATCAATTCTGAGGAATTTGGTTCTAATCATCCGATTAATAAGGCCCAAATTCATCCATTTCTTCTTTTCGAGCTATTAATTAGAAACGACCAAGTTTTAATAATGGTTCTGTCAATCACAGAGAAAAATGGACAGCGTGATTTTTATGAATATAATTTACTCGAGTTCGCCATTATTTCAATCCGAATCGACTCAGACTGCCTGTCCCAAAATAGTTGAATAACTATACTCAATTTTTTTTAAATGAGGCGCATTTGCACCGTCTCGTAGCGGTGCCCTTTTAGTCGGAAAAAGTTTCCTGGTCGCTGATTGCGTTTAGCATTATCTTGTCCAACCAACCAGCGAGCAGGAAAACGTTTCCGAGCTAAAAGGGGCACCCCTGCGAGTCGGTGCAAATCTGCCACGCTAAAAAGAATTGACTATAGGAAGGGCATTAAGTAGATCGCAGACCTTCCCGCCGCGGCAGCTTATTTCTTTGACATTTTGCTCGACCTTGACCTTTGACCTTAACATGTATTGGTTGGCGTGGATTTTCATGCACTCAAATATGAACCAAGTTTGAAGTCTCTGTAACAACGATGTGCAAACTTATGGCTGAATTCGTGAATTGGACATTTTGCTTGACCTTTGACCTTAACTTGTATTGATTGGCGTGAATCTACACTCAAATATGAACCAAGTTTGAAGTGTCTGTGGCAACGATGTCCAAAACTTAGGGCTGAATACGTGAATTGGACATTTTGATTGACCATGACCTTAACCTTTAACCTTGACCTTCCAAAATTTAATCACTTCCAGCTTTTTACATAACACTTAATCCCTACAAGTTTCATTACTCTACGATTAAAATTGTATCCAATAAGTTGTTCACAAACAAACGCACGAACAGGGGCGAAAAACATAACCTCCTTCCAATTTCGTTAGCTGAGTTGAATATATTATGGCAGAGCGCTGATTACTCGAGTTCGGCCATTATTTCAATCCATATATTCAGACTGCGGCCCAAAATAGTCTAATAAATTTAGGTTGACCAGGCTGACATGAGTCTTTTTATAGTTTATATATGACATATCTGTTTTTTGACCTTGTTAATAGTTTATGTAGGACATGTCTGTTTTGACGTTGTTACTGTTTTTAGAATGATTTATTGTTAATTTGTTCTCATCAATTATTTATTTCCTTATTTCCTTTCCTCACTGGGCTAATTTTTCCCTGTTGGAGCCCTTGGGCTTATAGCATCTTGCTTTTTCCAACTAGGGTTGTAGCTTGGCTAGTAATGATAATATTTATATATATATATATATGTATATATATATACAGTATATATATATATATATATGTATGTATATATATATATATTATATATAGTTATGCTCAGCATCTTTGAATACAAATGGATGTCGTCTTGCAGCGTTTATGACGAATTGAAAAACGAAATTATATAATAATTTACATTTAAGGGTTCCATTAGTAGGCAAAATAACCGAACATTATGATTTTTTTTATTTTTTTTTATTTTTGTGTTGAACATAATTTATTGTGATATGACTTCATGCTTTATAAAGATATACTATATATACTGTATATATATATATATTATATATATGAATGATAAATTTAGCACCTTTAGACGTGTTTTTTCATATTTAAATAAGCCATATATACTCTGGTCCCGAGGTCGATAAGATAATCCAGACATTAATGTATTAAAATATATGGCTAATTTCTATATGTATATATATATATATATATATATATGTGTGTGTGTGTGTGTGTATGTGCATACATATGTATATATATATATATATACTGTATATATATGTATATATATACACAGTATATATATATATATATATATAGAGAGAGAGAGAGAGAGAGAGAGAGAGAGAGAGAATGCTGTCATGACAACGTTCAAATAGGTGAATATTCATATGAAAATATTCTTAGCAAATTTTATAAATAAATATTCATACAAATTGCCATTTACAATTCCATATAAAAATAATTTACGTTTCATACAACTTTAAACGCCTTTTAAAAAAACGCTATTTTATTGGAATTTTAGTTTCCCCTAAAGGAACTTTTTTAAACAGTATGACTCTTTATATTTGAATTTATCATTTTTTATGTAGCAACTTGAATTTAAGAAAAATAAAACTTATAGAAATATAGTCTCTAGATGTAAATATTGATTGCATATACATTCTTCAATTTTCATACAAACATTTACGAATCGACAGAACTTTTAAAAAAAATAAGCTTAAACTCAATAAGTTGAATTCCTCCCCCCCTCCCCGGGGGTTACGGATTCCCCCCCTAATAGTTGGAGATAGTTTGGGTGTTTCAGGTGTAAGTATTTGAAGGGGGGGGGGGGTTACATTTTCATCTGCACCTCCTTTGGTCCCTCCTTTATACTATTTATTGTATTTTCTTTTCCCTTTTTTCCACATTTGGTATATATATTTTTTTCTATTACTTTTTCCTTAGCTAATTATTTCTTTTTATTTTCTTCTTTTCCTCTTTGTGTGATGCCGTAATTCTTGTAGCATCCTGCTTTTCCAAATAGGATTGTCGCTTAGCTAGTAATAATATTAATAACTATAGTAAAAAAATTTTAGCGTGGCAGATTTGCACCGACTCGCAGGGGATGCCCTTTTAGCTCGGAACTGTTACCTGATCGCTGATTGGTTGGACAAGATAATTCTAACCAATCAGGTAGCAGAAAACTTTTCCGAGCTAAAAGGGCACCGCTGCGAGTCGGTACAAATGCGCTTCATAAAAAAAAATTTAGTATAGAGGGGCTCTCAGTAGAGAGGATGCCTTCGCCACGCCAAGCAGTCTCATTTCACTCTTAACTCCCCTACGTACTTGTTCTTTGATGTATTTTCTTCAAAATCTAACGGATTTAACCTTGGATCATACCCCACATGTCCATCAGGTTTTGTTGAAATTAGTTCAATAGTTTTTGCGCAATGTTCACAAACAAAAAATTAGGTAACAAAATATTTGCCCTTTACTTAATATTGTGATTATTATCAAAGTATTGCTGCGTACTTGTACTTTGATATACTTTATCCGAAGTATTACAGAATTAACCTTTGGTCATACCCAACAAGACTAACAAGTTTGGTCAAGATCGGTATAGTAGTTTTTATGTAAAGTTTCTCACAAACAAACAAATAAATAAATTGAACAGAGGGGTGAATGCATACCCTTCGCAGAGTCTTAGGCATATTACCTTTTTTTAAGTCCTATAGTCAATTCTTTTTAGTGAGGCAGATTTACACCGACTCGCAAGGGTGCCCTTTTAGCTCGGAAAAGTTTCCTGATCGCTGATTGGTTTAACAAGATAATTCTGACCAATCAGAGAGCAGGAAACTTTATCCAAGCTAAAAGGGCATGTGTTAAGGATGTGTTAAAACTGAGTGTATTAGAAAGAGAGTTCATTAGCTTATAAAAAAAAAGGTTAAAGCCTTATCACCGGAAAGTGTTTGTTTTGACAAAGGTCTGGTATATCCTTTGAAATTTGTAACAGCGAGCATCTCTCTCTCTCTCTCTCTCTTTCTCTCTCTCTCTCTCTCTCGCTCTCTCTCTCTCTGTATATATATATATATATATATAAAATTGATTTTTGTTCTTTACCATATTACACGTTTTTAGTACAGCATTCTCTCTCTCTCTCTCCTCTCTCTCTCTCTCTCTTATATATATATATATATATATATTACACGTTCTTCGTACAGAATCCTTTGTAAAACTCCCCCCCCTCTCTCTCTCTCTCTCTCTCTCTCTCTCTCATATGCAGGAATTAATAACCTCGTTTCACCCTATAAGGGAAATAATTATATCTTCGTCAACGACCACAATGACTGCAACGCCAGATTGAAAAGAGTACGTAGTAAGTTGTATAACAATGTCGTTAGAGTAATCAAATTTTACATATCAACGCTTTGTCGCAATTAATACGTCTACTGTTGCGCTATCGTCTACAGTTGCGCTATCGTCTATTGTTGCGCTATCGTCTACAGTTGCGCTATCGTTCATTCGGGGGTTTCCTTTCGTCGTAAGGTAACGGTTGCTCAAGTGTGAATGAAGGAGAAATGTCACTATTAATATTGTTGGTGTCAATAACATTGTCTTGTTATTAGGCTATGTCAGGCATGGGCACATCAATGCTCTGGATGTGTTCCTGGTATTGGTCTAGAGAGAGAGAGAGAGAGAGACCTATTAATGTTCTGTAGAGAGAGATAGACCTAATAATGTTCTGTATGTTCGAGAGAAAGAGATAAACTAGACAGACCTATTAATGAGAGAGAAGAGAGAGAGAGAGAGAGAGAGAGAGAGAGAAACCTAGTAGTGTTCTCGAGAGAGAAAAATTAGACCTACTAATGGTCTCCAGAGAGAGATATAGACTAGATAGACCTTATAATGTTCTAGAGGGATAAATTAGATAGACCCAATAATGTTCTGGAGAGAGAGAGAGAGAGAGAGAGAGGAGAGAGAGAGAGAGAGAATACATTAAAATCGCATAACTATCCCTTTGCCGTCATTACGACGACCGATTTGAATGTTAATAAGGTTTTATATTTCCGCTATATCATAGACTCAACATATTTATGTCAATTATTTTCTACATTTTAATATCAAAATAGTTAATTGCACAATTCCATCTGATTTGGTTTTTGAATTTAGTTCACATATCTTGATAAAAGTGCAAAGCATAATTGAATGAATATTGAGTTTATTTTTTTTTTTCATTTAGGTCTTGATAATGATAATCATGATGATAATAATAATTACAGTAAACGTTTATGGAATATTTTTCCACGGAGGCTTCATCTTTGATTCAGTTTGTAAATTTGTCTGTATTTGTGTGTGTGTGTGTGTGTGTGGTGTGTGAGAGAGAGAGAGAGAGAGAGAGAGAGAGAGAGAGATCAGCAAATGTTTTCGTATTGAACAAGCTGATATAAGTCTGTCTTCATAATTTATATGTGGAATATCTAGTTGTTTATTATTATTATTATTATTATTATTATTTGATGCAAGTTTGAACTTTTGTAGTTCTATCGATTCATGGTACTAATCTTAAAGATAATTTAAATTCTATATTAGTTATTTATTTATTTTCTTATTTCCTTTCCCCACGGGGCTGTTGTTCCTTGTTGGACTTGGCGCCCATATGCGTAAAGCATCTTGTTATTCCTACTAGGGTTGTAGCTTTGCTAGTAATACTGATTATAATTATTATTGCCGTATAACATCAACATTTACGTGTCCGTTAGTGATACGTTGGAAAACAGACCAGGAACTACGATCGATAATGTAATAGGCGGGAATACTATCTAAGCAGACTCATGATATGTGTGTGTGTGCGTTCGTGTGTGTGTGTTTGTCTGTATACATTCGCACGCGCGCGCCAGGAGACCGAGACGGCCAACCGTTTTGAGGTGACGTCATCGCATCGATTCGTGACATGCCATCGATTGTTTCTGGACGAACATCAAATATCGAGAACGGCCATTAATTTCTTTTGCGAAAGGTCATCCGGCCGTGTTTAAAACCGACCAATTTCGGATAGTGATTCATCAGGAACAACTAAATATTGTCGGTTTAATGGCTGGTCTGTTTTTATTTTTGGCGTTTTTTTTTTTTCTCGTCTTGGCGCGGGTGAAATATGGCGGGAAAAGGGTTGGGTGAGGTTGTTTTGGGGGGATGTTCAAGTAATAAACAGGATGGTAACAATGATGATATGAATGGTATTAATAGTTTGTATTTTCTTTGGCAAAATACAGAATACCGGTACAGGAGAGGTATTACGAAATATATTAATCCGCTGGAAGAAATTACTATTACTACTTCTTCTCCTTCTCTGATAATAATAATAATAATAATAATAATAATAATAATAATAATAATAATAATAGGGTACACAAGAGGGCACCCTTTGAACGGAACAATATTAAATACCATTGTCCAACATCTTCAACTATACCTTGAAATTTCACTTAATTTAGTAACGAATCTTTAGCTGCAAGTCCATTGAAATTTCTAGAAATGTGACTGTGGGCTGTAAGGCTTAACTACTTTATGAGGTATGCTAACCTCTGTATATTTTTCCTGAGTGGTGATACCTTAATATAGTGAAAGTGTTTGTGCATCGCCATGATCAGCCAAAAGCTGTAATAGTCAGGGCTATCCATAATAGGTTAGTTTGCTTTGAGCGATCTGAATAAAGTCTCCCACCATCACCAAGCTGTATTGGCCAGCGTGGTTATGTAAACTAGCCAATTCCTAGACATGAATGAGGACATGTCTGAGGCCTGTGTCCTGCAGTGGATTAGAAACGACTGCATCACCAATCTATACTGGCCAGCGTGGTGATGTAAACTGGCCAAACCCTAGACATGAATGAGGACATGTCTGAGGCCTTTCTCCTGCGGTGGACTAGAAACGGCTGTATCAGTTGTGTATTTTTCACTGTTTAACGATAGTTCACCTGGAAATCGATGCCACATGTCGTCGTCCAGCCGAGAATAGCCGACTCTTGCTTTGCATACACAAATTTGAACGTAATTGGGTTTCGATCCTCTCTTTTATTATCCTACCACCAGTTTGTCTTATCTCGATCATTTCTTGGAGCCTTAGAAAGTTTTTTTTTTTTTCGTTGATGTTTTTAAAAGGAATGAATTATATGTCATATTTTATTTGTTTTATGAATAACTTTACATTTCCTTGCTTTATTCATTTTAATTATCAGTTATGTCATTCTTCGTTTTTCTTTAGGTAGCATTATTATTATTATTATTATTATTATTATTATTATTATTATTAGCGAATCTACAAACCCTAGTTGGAAAACAAGGATGCTACAAGCCCAATGACTTCAACATGGAAAAAATAGCCCAGTGAAGAAAGGAAATGAGGAAATAAATAAATTACGGGAAAAGTAATGAATACAAGATATTTCAATGATCAAGTAACAGCGTCGAAATAGATCTCTTATATATATAAAGGGTAAAAAAAAAAGAATGATGTCATCTTGTTCAACATAAAAAAAAAAAAATATTCGCTGCAAGTTTGAACTTTGCTTGGCCATCTGTTAGACAGTTATTATCTTTTCCTGACACTTCTATTTTAAAAATAAATCTCTTGTATTTCGTTGTTTTAATTTTTAATTCCTGTGCTGCTGTTTTTAATATTGATGGTTACATTTTCTGTTATTTGTTTTATAATTTATTGATGTAGTTATGGATAACTTTTACGTTAGTTATTATTTATGATTTTTAGTTATTTTTCTTTCTATTTCTTTTGCTGTTATTATGAATATATATTTTTTAGAATGTTGATTATTATTTCAGTTATGATTTTTAAATGTTTTTTTTTGTTTCTTAAAGATATTTATATATATTTATATATATTTACTGGTAAATTTTA
>NC_090753.1:78437531-78523805 GCF_036898095.1 Palaemon carinicauda
TGGCGAACTCGAGTAATCAGCGCGCTGCCATATATTCAACTCCGCCAATGAAGTTGGAAGGAGGTTATGTTTTACCCCCCCCCCCCCCCCCCCCCTGTTTGTGTATGTTTGTTTGTGAACAGCTTCCTGACCACAATTTTAATCGTAGAGTTATGAAACTTGCAGGGAATAACTGTTATGCGAAAATCTGGAAATAATAAAATTTTGTAAGGTCAAGGTCACAGGTTAAGGTCACGTTCAATCAAAATGTCCAATTCACGTAATCAGCCATAAGTTTGCAAATCGTTGCCACAGACATTTCAAACTTGGTTCACATTTGAGTGTAAATTCACGCCAATCAATACAAGTTAAGGTCAAAGGTCAAGCAAAATGTCCAATTCACGTAACAAGCCATAAGTTTGCAAATCGTTGTCACAGAGACTTCAAAACTTGGTTCATATTAGAATGTATGAAAATCCACGCCAGTTAATACATGTTAAGGTCAAAGGTCAAGGTTACAGTCAAGCAAAATGTCCAATTCACGTAACCAGCCATAAGTTTGCACATCGTTGTCACAGAGACTTCAAACTTGGTTCATATTTGAGAGTAAGAAAATCCACGCCAAACAATAAATGGTAAGGTCAAAGGTCAAGGTCGAGCAAAAGGTCGAGAAATAAGCTGCCGCGCGGGAGTCTGCGATCTACTTAATGCCCTTCTATAGTCAATTCTTTTTAGCGTGGCAGATTTGCACCGACTCGCAGCAGTGCCCTTATAGCTTGGAAACGTTTCCTGCTCTCTGGTTGGTTGTACAAGATAATTCTAAACAATCAGCGATCAGGAAACTTTTTCCGATAAAAAAGGGCACCGCTGCGAGTCGGTGCAAATGCGCCTCATTAAAAAAAATTGAGTATAGTTATTCAACTATTTTGGACAGCAGTCTGAGTCGATTCGGATTGAAATAATGGCGAACTCGAGTAAATTATATTCATAAAAATCACGCTGTCCATTTTTCTCTGTGATTGACAGAACCATTATTAAAACTTGGTCATTCTAATTAATAGCTCGAAAAGAAGAATGGATGAATTTGAGTCTTATTAATCGGATGATTAGAACCAAATTCCTCAGAATTGATCACGAAATAGCCAAGGCCGATAATGGAATTCAGTCTGAAAAAGTCATTTACCTATAAAAAATCTTTCTAACTAAAATGAGAGAATCCAATCAACTGAATAAATGGATGACCTTCGTCTGGAATGATTAAACATATGTTTTTTCTTCATACAAATTCTACGCTCATTTGATGACTGTATCAAGGATGACCTTCGATCAAAGGGATTAACCGGTGATGAGGTGTGGGACAGAGGTAGATGGAGAAAGCTGACCAGAAACATCGACCCCACATAGAAGTGGGAAAAGATGTAGACAAAGAAGAAGAAGAATAATTATATTATATTATATTATATCATAAAAGGGATTAACCGGTGATGAGGTGTTGGACAGAGGTAGATGGAGAAAGCTGGCAAGAAACATCGACCCCACATAGAAGTGGGAAAAGATGGAGACAAAGAAGAAGAAGAATAATTATATTATATTATATTATATCATAAAAGGGATTAACCGGTGATGAGGTGGTTGACAGAGGTAGATGGAGAAAGCTGACCAGAAACATCGACCCCACATAGAAGTGGGAAAAGATGTAGACAAAGAAGAAGAAGAAGAAGAAGAAGAAGAAGAAGTAGGGAATAGTCTATAAATTCGTGTCAGCTGTACAAGGCCTGGTAGCGCAATTCTTCTTCAACCAAGGGGTTACAGCACTGTGATTGTTCAGTGGCCACTCTCCTCTTGGTAAGGGTAGAAGAGACTCTTTAGCTATGTTAAGCAGCTCTTCTAGGAGAAGGATACTCCAAAATCAAACCATTGTCCTCTAGTCTTGGGTAGTGCCATAACCTCTGTACCATGGTATTCCACCGAATCCATTGTCTTGGGTTAGAGTTCTCTTGCGTGAGGGTACACTCGGGCACACTATTCTATTTTATTTCTCTTCCTCTTGTTTTGTTAAAGTTTTAATAGTTTATATAGGAAATATTTATTTTAAAGTCGTTACTCTTCTTAAAATAATCAATTTTCCTTGTTTCCTTTCCTCGTTGGGCTATTTTCGCTGTTGGAGCCACTGGGCTTGTAGCATCCTGCTTTTCCAACTTAGGTTGTAGCTTAGCAAATAATAATAATAATAATAATAATAATAATAATAATACGCGTTTCATTTCTGTTATATATCTTAAGCCAACAGAAATATATAATTCAATCTAACAAGCTCTTCACAGAGTGTATTTCAGTCTAATATCTTTATGGTATGAAAAGTGAATATTTCAGTCAAACACTCTTCACTAAGTGTAATTCAGTCTAACATTATTCAAGAGAAGTGTATATTGCTGTCTAATATTTTATTCCAACAGATATGTATATTTAGTATCATACCATATGTCAAAAGAAGTGTATATTTCAGTCTAAAAGACTCTTCACTAAGTGTAGGCTAATTCAGTCTTAATATCATGCTTCAAGAGAAGTGTATATTTCAGTCTAATATCTTAATTTCACCATATATGCATATTTTAGTCTATCTTATAACAGACGTGTATATTTCAGTCTAATATCTTATTTCACCATATATGTATATTTGAGTCTATCTTATAACAGACGTGTATATTTCAGTCTAATATCTTATTTCACCATATAGGTATATTTCAGTCTATCTTATAACAGACGTGTATATTTCAGTCTAATATCTTATTTCACCATATATGTATATTTGAGTTTATCTTATAACAGACGTGTATATTTCAGTCGAACATCTTATTTCACCATATATGTATATTTCAGTCTAATATCTTATTTCACCATATATGTATATTTGAGTCTATCTTATAACAGACGTGTATATTTCAGTCTAATATCTTATTTCACCATATATGTATATTTCAGTCTAATATCTTATTTCACCATATAGGTATATTTGAGTCTATCTTATAACAGACGTGTATGTTTCAGTCGAATATCTTATTTCACCATATAGGTATATTTGAGTCTATCTTATAACAGACGTGTATATTTCAGTCGAACATCTTATTTCACCATATAGGTATATTTGAGTCTATCTTATAACAGATGTGTATATTTCAGTCGAACATCTTATTTCACCATATATGTATATTTTAGTCTATCTTATAACAGACATGTATACTTCAGTCGAACATCTTATTTCACCATATATGTATATTTTAGTCTATCTTATAACAGACGTGTATACTTCAGTCGAACATCTTATTTCACCATATATGTATATTTTAGTCTATCTTATAACAGACGTGTATACTTCAGTCTAATATTGTATTTCACCATATATGTATATTTTAGTCTATCTTATAACAGAATTACAGAAGTGTAATTCAGTGTATTAATATCTTATGCCAACAGAAGTGTACATTGCAATCAAACAATTTATGTCAACAGATGTGTATATTTCAGTCCAATATCTTCATGGCATGAGAAGTGTCTACTTCAGTCTAACAGCCTTTACAGTAAGTTTAATTCAGTCTAATGTCTTATGTCAACATTAGTATACTGTATATTTCAATGTAACATCTTATGTCAACAGAAGTGTATATTCAAGTCTAACCTCTTAATAAAGTATAATTCAATCCAATATCTTATGCCAACAGAAGTATTTATTTCAATCTAATATTATTATTACTATCCAAGCTACAACCCTAGTTGGAAAAGCAAGATACTACAAGCCCAGGGGCTCCAACAGGGAAAAATAGCCCAGTGAGGAAAGGAAATAAGGAAATAAATAAATGAAGAGAACAAATTAACAATAAATCATTCTAAAAACAGTAACAACGTCAAAACAGACATGTCATATATAAACTATTAACAACATCAAAAACAAATATGTCATAAATAAACTATAAAAAGACTCATGTCCGCTGGTCAACAAAAAAGCATTTGCTCTAACTTTGAACTTTTGAAGTTCCACTGATTCAACCACCCAATTAGGAAGATCATTCCACAAATTGGTAACAGCTGGAATAAAACTTCTAGAGTACTGCGTAGTATTGAGCCTCGTGATGGAGAAGGCCTGGCTATTAGAATTAACTGCCTGCCTAGTATTACGAACAGGATAGAATTGTCCTGGGAGATCTGAATGTAAAGGATGGCCAGAGTTATGAAAAATCTTATGCAACATGCATAATGAACTTATTGAACGACGGTGCCAGAGATTAATATCTAGATCAGGAATAAGAAATTTAATAGACCGTAAGTTTCTGTCCAACAAATTAAGATGAGAATCAGCAGCTGAAGACCAGACAGGAGAACAATACTCAAAACAAGGTAGAATGAAAGAATTAAAACACTTCTTCAGAATAGATTGATCACCGAAAATCTTGAAAGACTTTCTCAATAAGCCTATTTTTTGTGCAATTGAAGAAGACACAGACCTTATATGTTTCTCAAAAGTGAATTTACTGTCGAGAATCACACCTAAAATTTTGAAAGAGTCATACATATTTAAAGAAACATTATCAATACTGAGATCCGGATGTTGAGGAGCCACCGTCCTTGACCTACTTACAATCATACTTTGAGTTTTGTTAGGACTCAACTTCATACCCCATAATTTGCACCATGCACTAATTCTAGCTAAATCTCTATTAAGGGATTCACCAACCCTAGATCTACATTCAGGGGATGGAATTGATGCAAAGAGAGTAGCATCATCTGCATATGCAACAAGCTTGTTTTCTAGGCCAAACCACATGTCATGTGTATATAGTATGAAAAGTAATGGGCCAAGAACACTACCCTGTGGAACACCGGATATCACATTCCTATAATCACTATGGTGCCCATCAACAACAACTCTTTGAGATCTATTACTTAAAAAATCAATAATAATGCTAAGAAACGACCCACCCACTCCCAACTGTTTCAGTTTGAAAACAAGAGCCTCATGATTAACACGGTCAAAGGCAGCACTAAAATCAAGGCCAATCATACGAACTTCCCGACCACAATCAAGGGATTTCTGTACAGCATTGGAGATTGTAAGAAGGGCATCACATGCTCCAAGGCCTTTACGAAAACCAAATTGTAAACTAGGGAGTAGATGATTACCTTCAGCAAACCTATTAAGACGTTTTGCCAGAAGACGTTCAAAAACTTTAGATAATATGGGAGTTATGGAAATTGGGCGGTAATCAGTGGGACTTGAGCTACCACAAACACATTTACATAGAGGAGTAACATTACCAATTCTCCAACTAGTGCTAAAAGCTCCTCCTCTTGCTAATTTGCGCAAAATAACAGATAACTTTAACTCTTAGGTTAACATAAGTGTATATTTCAGTCTAATATACTTAGCCTATAGTAAGAAAAGTGTATATTCAAGTCTAACAGCCTCTTCACAAAATTTAATTCAGTCTAATATATCATGTCAACAGAAGTGTAGATTTCAGTCTAATATCTCATTTCGACATTAGTGTATATTTTCATGTAACAACTTTTTTCACATATCTGTTCTTTAATCTCAAACTCTTTTCGAAAGTTTATTTCAATCAAATCCCAACGTTTTATATTTTAGAATCAATAAACTTGAAGGACGTCCAAGAAATAAAAGAATAGACTGAAATGATTACCAAGTCAAAGTTTATATAGACGATTTTGGCCTTTTCGAACCACCAAACTAGAATTTCCACCTTGAAGTGGTAAAACAAAAACTAGAGGCCGAAACCTAAAGGTCCACAATCATAGATACAGCAACTTGAAGAAATCCTCCTTAGCAGTGCATTCAGTATTATTATCATTATTACTTGCTAAGCTACAATCCTAGATGGAAAAGCAAGATGCTATAAGCCCAGGGGCACCAACAGGGAAAATAGCCCAGTGAGGAAAGGAAACAAGGAAAAATATACTTTAAGAACTGTAACATTTGAATAAATATTTCCTATCTATACTATAAAAAAATTTAAAAAAAAAACAAGAGGAAGAGTAATAAAATAGAATAGTGTGCTCGAGTGTACCCTCAAGCAATAGAACTCTAACCCAAGACAGTGGAAGACCATGGTACAGAGACTATGGCACTACCCAAGACTAGAGAACAATTGTTTGATTTATTACAGACAGTAATAAGTATTTACGAGGCAACATGCTTATAAAGAAAAATTCTAATTTATTTGATAAAGGTGTTTCAAAAGGATTAAAAATTGCATATCAATATCGAGAAGGAAGCCTTCAATTACCTAAATACTGAACAATAATTTTGATTATCTAGGGGCTGCAATCATGCCAATATTACTATTATCACTAGCCAAGCTACAACCCTAGTAGGAAAAGCAAGATGCTACAAGCCCAAGGGCTCCCACAGGAAAAAAACAGCCTAGTGAGGAAAGGAAATATGGGAATAAACTACATGAGAAGTTTATAATTATTATTATTACTAGCTAAGCTACAACCCTAGTTGGCAAAGCAAGATGCTACAAGCCCAAGAGCTCCCACGGGTAAAAAACAGCCTAGTGAGGAAAGGAAATATGGGAATAAACTACATGAGAAGTTTATAATTATTATTATTACTAGCTAAGCTACAACCCTAGTTGGCAAAGCAAGATGCTACAAGCCCAAGAGCTCCCACGGGTAAAAAACAGCCTAGTGAGGAAAGGAAATATGGGAATAAACTACATGAGAAGTTTATAATTATTATAATTATTATTACTAGCTAAGCTACAACCCTAGTTGGCAAAGCAAGATGCTACAAGCCCAAGGGCTCCCACAGGAAAAAAACAGCCTAGTGAGGAAAGGAAATATGGAAATAAACTACATGAGAGGTATTATTATTATTATTGTTATTACAAGCTAAGCTACAACCCTAGTTGGAAAAGCAAGATGCTACAAGCCCAAGAGCTCCCACGGGTAAAAAACAGCCTAGTGAGGAAAGGAAATATGGAAATAGACTACATGAGAAGTATTATTATTATTATTATTACTAGCTAAGCTACAACCCTAGCTGGAAAAACAAGATGCTGTAAGCCTAAGGGCTCCAACAGGAAAAAATAGCCCAATATAAGATACTTTAATATCAATAACTACCTTAAAATAGATCTGTCATATATAAACTATGAAGAGAGACTTATGCCGGCATCTGGACCAACCCGACTTCGGAATTCTTTTCCTGCTCATGTACTTACAACCCCTTTATTCCCTATTAATTTTGGTGGTGATGACGGGGGGGGGGGGTGTCTTAAAGCCGAGGTTAAAGAAATGCATTATGTAGACAGCACTGAAGTTTTTAGTCTTGAGAGAGAGAGAGAGAGAGAGAGAGAGAGAGAGAGAGAGAGAGAGAGAGAGAGAGAGAGAGAGAGAGAAAAAATATAAGCATATAAGCAACGCGTGGCAGCTTAGCTTTCTTTGTACAATACGTGAATGGATCGATTAATGTTTTTTTTTTTTAGCAGTGGATAATTGACAATTCAAAGCGGTGAAACTGTATGGGGGAGCAGGAGTTTTTATCTTTTTTTTTTGGGGGGGGGAGCCATCTGTTGTGTGCATAGCTACATATTAAGCCGTCATTTTTGACGTGTCGCGTACACTAGTAGAGATAATAAAAGCTTACACGCCGAAGGGTCACAATAAAGAAAGTCCAGTACGGAGAATAATACTAAGAAAGAATGAACCTAAATAAATAAATTCACGAAGTAATAGATAGAAAGACTGATAGATAGATAGATAGATAGAAGGGCGACCGTTAACCAAACCTACCAGCCGTTAATGTGCAACGTGCATGCATTAATCAATCAATAGCTCGTCAGGCAACGAGTCTTTCAAGAACAGATAACGAACACACGTGCGAACATACAAAACACTTCGGCTTACAATCAGTTACAGTGGGTTGATGACCTTAGGAAGCGTGTACGGTTGGAAGCAGGAATTTCTGGTACACCTCACTCCGAGGAGGTGCACTCTTTCATACCCTTTCTGCGCGGCGAGTAACTAAACAGATGGCGTAGGGAGAGATGGCAGAGGTGGTGGGCGGGGCTTAACACAAGAACTGTGGCCTATTGGTAACGTCTCTGCCTGGTGATCCCCAGACAGGGGTTTCAGTCCTGTTAGGTCCTTTGGTGTCTGCAACCTCGCCATCCTTGTGAGCTAAGGATTGGGGGGAGGGGAGCCTATAGGTCTACCTGCTGAGTCATCAGCAGCCATTGTCTGGCCCTCCCTGGTCTTAGCTTGGAGAGAGAGAGGGCTTGGGCACTGACCATATGTATATATGGTTAGTCTCTAGGGCATTGTCCTGCTTTCTAGGGCAATGTCACTTTGCATATGCCATTTGTGAGCAACCTTTAAACTAGAGCAACGTGTACAAGGAATTAGCATGTTCAACTGTACATATGTGACCTTTCTAGTTGCGACGCCTGTATGTTGGAACTATATTGAAAAACAAATTAATGGATTTACCGTAATTAAATTACTAACCTCCAATTTAAGTGATTTTTCAGTTCAACGATTTTGAATTTTTAACTTTCTATTTTTTTCATCAAAATGGTCGAGGTCTGCGTAAATAGGCCTATAGGTACAAAATGATTAAACATATCAAGAGCATAATTGGCTATTTAACCTATCATATAAGTTAAAAAGCCTACTTATGCTATTAAACCCAAGGACTCCATTAAGGCAAAATAGAGCAATATAGAAAAAAATAAAACTAATAAAAATAACCATTTCTAGAAGACTGAATACATGTGGTATTCTATTGGAAACGTTCCTGTCTCGCAATTTGTTGGTCGGGAGTTCCAGTCCCACCCAAGCGCTATTGTCACCTATGGCGTCTGCAAACTCACCGTCCTTGTAGGGAGCCTATAGGCATACCTGCTGAGTCATCAACAGCTATTGCCTTGCCCTCCCTGGACCTTGCTTGATAGAGAGGGAGCTTGGTGCTAATCATATGTATATATGGTCAGTCTCTAAGTCTTGCCCCAGCCATTCATGAGCGACCTTTAAACCTTGAATCATCCTGAGCAGAGTCTAGGAATAGGCCAAGGTATACATAGACCGTGAGCCTAGGAATTCGGATCCTATGTATACACGGTCTATCTCTAAGTCCTGTCCTTTGCTTTTGCCATTCATGACCGACCTTTAAACCTTTGATCATCCTGAGCACGGTCTAGGGATAGGCCAAGGTATATCTAGACCGTAAGCCTAGGAATTCGGATCCTATGTATATACGGTCTATCTCTAGGTCTTGCCACTTGCCTATGCCATTCATGAGTGACCTTTAAACCTTGAATCATCATGAGCACGGTCTAGAAATAGGCCAAGGTATACATAGACCGTAAGCCTAGGAATTCGGATCCTATGTATATATGGTAGGTCTCTAGGTCTGGTCACTTGCCTCTGCCATTCCTGAGCGACCTTTAATCATCTCGAGCAGAGTCTAGGAAAAGGCCAAGGTATACATAGACCGTAAGCCTACGAACAGTGAGACTTCTCGCTAAAGTACATATTCGCGTGGTCTCATGTCATCCCAGACCTCAAAACTTGCCACAAAAGTAAAAATATGGACCTAGGCTACTTTAACAGAATAGCTAGTGGTCGTTTACCATACAATACATCGTATAAAGGACTACAAAGAAAGAAGGAAACTCTAAGACCCTTTTTGGCCTTAAAACTCAGAATCCTTGAAATACGATCAAACTAAAACGCAGATGCCAGAGTCATCTTAAGCACACACCTGCACCGGAAGCGTCCAAGTACGAGTAAGTGTCTCTTTGCTCTCCTACAAGACGACTGATACTGGAAAATCTTACATACAGCTTTAATTTCGTCATAACTGATAATTAGTAATAGGTTAAGGATTTTAAATTTAGACTTTGGAGACTCAAGAAAAAAATAAAAGGAAAAATAATAGCTGACCGCGACTACTTAAATGGATAAAAAAACATATTGTTAAATACTTTGAATATAAATTAAATAGAATTTAAAACTCATATAAAAAAATATTCTCGAGTCATTTTTGTAATTTAAAAACATATTTAAATGAATAGTAAAAACTGTAATATAGCCTACTGAATATATGCTCATTACTAATTTTATTCATGTAAATATATCATGATGTATATTCAATATTATTAATGGGAAGAATTATAATTGTCTATTGAAAATAGAAAAGAAAAAGATCACGCAGAGTAGAAATAGTTTTTATATATAAGTAAAAAATGCAAAGTTTTATATATATATATATATATATATATATATATATATATATATATATATATATATATATATATATATATATATATATTATATCATATACAGTATATTATATATAATATACATTAAATATTATATATATATTATTTGACTCTCCGGAAACAGAGGGCCACTATTACAAATAACCCGTTGGAAATATAATGATCGTTCATTTAGACTGAAATTAATCAAACAAATTATGTTGATTATTTAAAATAGTGAAATCAACATTACTGGAAATGTACGCAACCCGTCATAAAATGACTACTAAATATTCAATAGATATGCACGCAGCATAAGCTCCCCCTCTCACCAAGTTATGATAACTCTCTCTTCCTACCACGGGATGGGGATAGCTGAGCGTGACCGAAAAAATTATATATATATATATATATATATATATATATATATATATATATATATATATATATATACATAATATACATATATATATACATACATAAATACACACACATATATATATACATATATATATATACAGAGAGAGAGAGAGAGAGAGAGAGAGAGAGAGAGAGAGAGAGAGAGAGAGAGAGAGAGATCATAAGCACATCTGGTCTAAGCATAACAGTGATCACTGAATAAGCTATCGCAAATATCTTTAAAAATATCATTATCTTCGAAGCCTCGCGAGTTAACGCCAAGAATTTAGATGAAGATTCTACAATAGCGTCCCCGAGCCGTCAAAAATGACGTCTAAATATTTTGATAGATATGCGAACACACGCACACACATTCAACCTTTTCTATCTACTCATCCCCTAAGTACAACCCGCTGGTTCGGCAATGTGAGAGAGTGGGGCATCCGAGTCTACTCCTCGGGGTATTCCACTCTCACAATGGTATGACTACTCTCTCTCTCTCTCCACAAGACACTAGAAGAGTTGGACGACCCGGGCCTACATGACTGAGGATTATGAAGCGTGAAGTGGGAGACGAGGAATTGAGAATTGATTTAGAAGTTCAAAATAGAGACGACTGGCGACATCTACCCGAGGCTCTTTGCGTCAATAGGCGTAGGAGATGATATATATATATATATATATATATATATATATATATATATATATATATATATATATATATATATATATATATATATATATATATATAGTCAGACACTTGCTCTTTATTATATAGGGGAGATAATAACTGTAAGTGACTTATTAAACTGACAGTGGCCACCTCAATAAATATTTAAAGATAATGCATATTTCTCTATCATATGTTAGCAATATTCTCTGTCTTCCATAATAAATTAGCAAACAACAATAATCTACTTCAGTTGCTACAATCACTAGAATTTTATTTGAAAAGTTGCTAAATATCATCGTCTACTCCAATCCTCATAATATTTACTTCCGCTCAGGTTATATGAAATGCGTTTATTTATGTATGTATTTGTTTGTCTGTTAGCATGATTACGTCAAAACTACTTGACGGATTTCTACCAAATCTTAACAACGGATAGGTGTTATGGTCAGAAAGGTGATCTGGATCAAGATCACGATTCTGGTTGTTATTATTATTTATTATACAGTAGATTAATTCACGGTCAACAAACGAAAGAGGGAAAGCTTGGTCCGTAGACTTGAACGAAATGTTGACAATCTTCCCTGGCGGAGGTCTGAAATCTCTACTAGCTTTTTGTTGATCAATGTTTCTACTCTATTTTCCGCCAACGTTATATGGATGGGTGTGGTGGAGACATATATGGGCGGGTGTCACTAAAGGATTAGAATTAAATGGAGAAATTCGACTCGAGCGGCCGACCCTGTGATACAGTGGGACTAATCAGGTCGAACGAAGAAAGTTATGAAATTACATTTAAAAATTCACAATCAACACTATGTTTATTTCATTAACTGCATTAATTATATATTTCTTCAAAAGAAATCATAAATTATCATCATTTAGTTCACTTTAAACAACTAAGCAACTTAAGAATTTCGTCAAAATATGACCATATTTCAAATACCACATAAAAAATATGTCAACTGATTAATTCCACATCACAAAATCATCGCCTATCTAAATTACTATTATTATTGTTAATACTACTCGCCAAGCTACAGCCCTAGTTGGAAAAGCAGAATGCTATAAACCCAGGGGCTGCAAAAGGGAAAATAGCCCAATGAAGAAAAGAAAAAAGAAAAAACTTTAAGAACAGTAACAGCATTGAAATAAATATCTCCTATATAAACTATAAAAACTTCAACTAAAAAAGAGAAAAAGAAATAAGATAAAATAGTGTGCCCGAGCGTACCCACAAGCAAGAGAACTCTAACCCAAGACAGTCAATCACCAGCGCCTATTTCAAAAATGCTCAAACTCGTCTGTTATTTCAATTTACACTGAAATAACTTCTACTACGAGTCCACTACAAAAATCCCCTTCTGTTCCCACAATAAATTCTATTTCCACCTCGCCATAATACATCACCATCATATCCCTGACTGGTGAACGCCAGACTGGGGTTCGAGTCCCGCTCAAACTCGTTAGTTTCTTTGGTCGCTCCAACCTCACCATCCTTGTGAGCCAAGGATGGCAGAAATGGGGGAGCCTATAGGTCTATCTGCTGAGTCATAAGCAGCCATTGCTTGGCGCTCGTTGGTCCTAGCTAAGGTGGAGAGGCGGTTTGGGAGCAGATCATATGCATATATGGTCGATCTCTAGGGCATTGTCCTGCTTGATAGGGCAATGTCACCGTCCCTTACCTCTGCCATTCATGAGCTACCTTTAAACCTTTAAACCCACATAAAATCAATTTCAATATGCACAAAAATCTTCCATTTTCCGGTAAATATATTTCCCATTCAATCCCAAATGAACAAGCTTCCCCTCTTCTTCTCTATTCAATTTCCAACTAAGACCCATCAACTTCCATTTCAATCTCGCCATAAATAAAAATCCTTTCTATTCACGCCATGTATCATTAACATCAACTGTTATCAAATATAAAAAAAAAATATTCCCCTCTTCCCTATTCAATTTCCAACTAAGGACCACCAACTTCCATTTCAATCTCGCCATAAATAGAAATCCTCTCTATTCACGCCATACATCATTAACATTAACTGATATATATATATATATATATATATATATATATATATATATATATATATATATATATATAAACTTCCCCTCTTCTTTATTCAATTTCCAACTAAGGACCATCAACTTCCATTTCAATCTCGCCATAAATAAAAATCCTCTCTATTCACCCATATATCATCAAAAAAAAAAAAATTATATCCTACCCCTCTTCACTAATCACTCTATTCTTCTCTGAATTTTTCTCCGGCAGCTAAGTGGCGTTCACTACTGTCGAGTGAGTTTAAATAACGCACATCGTCGATCACATAAAAACCCGAGTTTGTGCGTTAACGAATTACTATTATGGAGTATCAGATCTGGACTGATGGACCGTTTTATTATTAATATTATTTGTCAATCTACAACCCAAGTAAGAAACGCGCTCTAAGCCTAATGGCTCCAACAGGGAAAAATATCCCGATGAGGAAATAAAATAAGGAAATGAACAAACTACAAAAGGAGTAATGCGTAATCAAAATAAAATATTTTAGAGCAGTAACATTAAAATAGATCTTTCAACATATTTACTATAAAAAACAAGAGGAAGAGGAATAAGATAGAATTAAAAAAGAAGAGAAACAAGATGTAATTAAAAAAGAAGAGGAAGAGATATAAGATAAGACTTAAAAACAAGAGGAAGAGAAATAAAATAGAATAATAAAACAAGAGGAAGAGAAATAAGATAGAATAATAAAACAAGAGGAAGAGAAATAAGATAGAATTGAAAAACAAGAGGAAGAGAAATGAGATAGAATTAAAAAACAAGAGGAAGATAAATAAGATAGAATTAAAAAACAGGAGGAAGACGAATAAGAAAGAATTAATAAACAAGAGGAAAAGGAATAAGATAGAATTGAAAAATAAGAGGAAAAGGAATAAGATAGAATTAAAAAACAAGAGGAAGAGAAATAAGATAGAATTAAAAAACAAGAGGAAGAGAAAAAAGATAGAATTAAAAAACAAGAGGAAGAGAAATAAGATAGAATTAAAAAACAAGAGGAAGAGAAATAAGATAGACTTAAAAACAAGAGGAAGAGAAATAAGATATAATTACAAAAAAAAAGAGAAATAAGATAGAAGAGTGTGACCGAGTGTACCGTTAGGCGAGAGAACTCACCACAAGACAGTGGAAGACTGACTAAACTAGCCTGCAACCCTAGAAGGAAGGATGCTAAAAATAGCCCAGTGAGGAAAGGAAATAAGATAATACATAAACTACAAGATAAGTAATGAATTAATATGAAATATTGTAAGATCAGTAACGACGTCTAGAAGGAAGGATGCCAAAAATAGCCCAGTGAGGAAAGGAATTAAGAAAATAAATAAACTACAAGATAAGTAATGAATAATTAATATAAAATGTTATAAGATCATTAACAACGTTTAAATAAATATGTCATATATAAACTATAAAGACAGACTTGAGTCAGCCTCTTCAACTTAAAAACATTCGCTGCAAGTTTTTAACTTCTGAAGTTCTACCTATTCAACTTCCAGATTAGGAAGATCATTCCACAATCTGGTCACAGCTGGAATAAAACTAATAGAATACTGTGTAGTATACTACCACTAGATTTATGGGTCCTTGACTGGCCAGAAGGTATTACATTGGATCCTTCTCTCTGGTTACGGTTCATATTCCCTTTGTCTACATATACACCAAATTATCTGGCCTATTTTTTACAGATTCTCCTCTGTCCTCATACACCTGACACCACCGAGATTACCAAACAATTCTTCTTCGCCCAAGGGGTTAACTACAGCACTGTAATTGTTCACTGGCTATATATGAAAGATCTATTTTAATGTTACTGCTCAAAAAATATTTTATTTTAATTACGTATTACTCCTTTTGTAGTTTGTTTATTTCCTTTCCTCATTGGGTTATTTTCCCTGTTGGAGCCCTTGGGCTTAGAGGACCCTTCTTTTCCAACTAGGGTTGTAGCTTAGCAAGTAGTAATAATAATAATAATAATAGCAGTATTGAGCTTTATGATGGAAAATGCAAGACTGCTATAATTAATTGCATACCTAGTTTACGAGCAGGTTGCTACTGTCTTGGAAGATCTGAATGCAAAGGATGGTCAGAATAATGAAAAAAATCTTATGCAAAGTGTATAATGAACTAATTGAACGACGGTACCAAGATTAATATTTATACTACAACCATAGTTGGAAAAGCAAGATGACATAAGCCCAAGGACTCCGACAGGGAAAAAAATAGCCCAGTGAGGAAAGCAAAGAGGGAATAAATAAACTACATGAAAAGTAATGAATAAAGAATATGAAATATCTTAAGATCAGTAACTTTAAAGAACTTTTTATATCTGAACAATTAGTTAAGACATCTATTTAACTCAGTAATCTAGTTGAACTAAATCATAAGTAACAGCAACGATAGATCATAAAATGCATTGCATACTACAATCCATTAACTTCAACGTAAGAAAAGTACTCACTGTTAAATTATTATTTTCCCGTTTTTTTTTTTTTTTTTTTTTTTTTTTTTTTTTTTTTTTTTTTTTTTGCCAAAATCCGTACCCAGTCAGTATGATAATCTACCGACCTAGTCTTGGGTAGTGCCATAGCCTCTGTACCATGGTCTTCCACTGTCTTGGGGTAGAGTTCTCTTGCTCGAGGGTACACTCACGCACACTATTCTATCTTATATCTCTTCCTCTTGTTTTGTTAAAGTTTTTATTGCTTATATGGGAAATATTATTTTAATGTTACTGTTCTTAAAATATTTTATTTTTTCCTTGTTTTCCTTCCTCACTGGGCTATTTTCCCCGTTGGAGCCCCTTGGCTTATAGCATTCTGCTTTTCCAACTAGGGTTGTAGCTTAGCAATTAATAATAATAATAATAATAATAATAATAATACTGACCTTAGCAAAAACATCAGATTTTTTCAATAAATTCATGATCAAAATATAATCTTTAATCAATAATATTAGATTCCTTGTAATACATTTGATATTAATAATTCAAGTTAATGTCACCATAAAAAGCAATAAACATCAAATTATTTAAAAAAAAAAAAAAAAAAAGGTAAACTATTACGGTAATTTAAAGCTAATACGAGTCCTAATAAATTACCATAAGTACATCTTAAATAATAAAAAATATATATACAAAAAAAACTCCCAAATAAATTACCATAAGTACATCTTAACTGAAAAAAAAAATATATATATAAAAAAACTTATAAGTACGTCACATTCAAGAAGGGAAAAAAATATGATCGCGATGAGTGGACATGAAAAAAAATATCAGCTTAGTAAAACGGGAGGGGACGGGGGGGTGGGGGGGAAGGGGGATATATATATATATACCACCCAGTGACCCAACTATTAGGAAATGGAGTCAAGGCTAAATCAAATCCTACCGTGGTGTGTATTATTGCGAGAGGAATGTATAAAGGAGCGTGGCTAATTCCAATTGTAATATCGAATTAAATCACCATATGGTTATTTTCTACAGCAACGAATCTACAAGAGAATTACCAAAGACCTGATTGAAAACCGGAAGTTCACGTGTTGAACCGTGCAATAATTTCTTGGAAAGCAGCGAGAGAAATAGATTACTATTTCACGATTAGCCTATATCTAAGCCGGATGACGAGAGAGAGAGAGAGAGAGAGAGAGAGAGAGAGAGAGAGAGAGAGAGAGAGAGAGAGAGACGAAATTTTTTTTTATTCGGAAACGACGTATTTGTAAATGCTATCTGCTTTGGAGAGAGAGAGAGAGAGAGAGAGAGAGAGAGAGAGAGAGAGAGAGAGAGAGAGAGAGAGAGAGAGAGAGAGAATTATTTGTTTTTTATGTATGCCAGGTGACAAAGGCCCTAGGCTAATTTCCGATTGGTCTAAGAGAGAGAGAGAGAGAGAGAGAGAGAGAGAGAGAGAGAGAGAGAGAGAGAGAGAGAGAATTATTTGTTTTTTATGAATGCCAGGTGACAAAGGCCCTAGGCTCATTTCCGATTGGCCTAAGAGAGAGAGAGAGAGAGAGAGAGAGAGAGAGAGAGAGAGAGAGAGAGAGAGAGAGAGAGAGATCAACGTACAGATGCGCCTAGACTGATTCCAGTTGATAGACTAATCCAAAAAGACGCACAAGGTAAATAGGCCTATATGAAGTCGTGCAAATCATCAGATTGAAAATTAAGCGCCAGAAGTACAGTCTGGAAAAATGGTGCACTGTCCCGTCTATCAGATAAGACCAGATCGACCTCAGATAACGCCGTTATCTAAACCCGATAAGAGCTTATACTATTGTACCCCAAGGCTATGACGCAAAACAAGACAATTTCAGATTGTAATGTTAATAAATTCGAACGTGAATTTCCCAACGCGCTAACAGTAGGTCAGTGGGATTAATAATGTTCATTACCTATCAGGTAATTGATATGTAGGCCTATGCTGTTCTAATACTAAATATCTTGTGTATTGACAAATAATCAGTTCTGACAATCTTAATAAGTATTTCTCTTAATATATATATATATATATATATATATATATATATATATATATATATATATATATATATTACTAAGCTAAATATATAGTAAAGGGTCTAAACAGTCATAAAATTACAATATACCTTTTAACAACACAGATAATATAAACAGGGTTTATAAACATATCATTCAATAGTGCCAAATTAAAGGGAAAAAATGACCGGTCCATGAGATTTCAAAAAAACGCCTTTAGCTCTTTTGTCCAATGTGTAATGAGAGCGTGACTAGCAAACCAAAAAAAAACGGAAACTCTTACATTACACAAACATATAGTGACAAATACACACGCTGCTCGCATACGCTAAACACATGCACACACACATATCACTACTGTTACCAAACTTAAGACTGAGAGAAAGGGGGGGAAAAACTCGTTCCCCGGCAGCTGTCTTACCTTCCATACACGCAGGAATCCCCGGGTTCAAAGGCAAATCGAAGCTGTCAGTGTATATCCACTGTTGTCAGTTAAATTTAATAAATCCAAGTGAAACTGTATCAACGGAACCGAGGGAGAAACGCGGACACACGTCAACACGACAAGCCACGAAACGGGACTGACTGACTCAGATCGCGCCTGCGTGATTTTAACCCAAACAAGAACGGCCGCGCCATCTATCGGCCGCCGCCGCAAACTAGACCATCGGGCCAGCCATCAATCACGCAACTCTCGCTTACTCATTCTCTTTTCATTGTATTATAAATTCTGTAAATATCACCCATTTAATTTGTTCAATTCCGTATGTCAAGCGTGTCATCGTCTAGCATGAACAATATACATTTAACTTCAGTAATATGTTCATATTCGTCTAAAGATTTACACTTAATGTATGCAATTGAACTATAATTTTACATAATTTACATATTTGACTATAGATCAGTTGCAAGTGTCAAATTCATTCCTATGATTGAAAGTGAATTATCCAGCAATTTTCTTTGATTGCAAATCTGTAGCAATAATCTACTTCATTGCTTCAATAATTCTTTTAACATCAATTTGCTGCATTTAAATTCTACGTTTGCACGTTCACAGTCAAATAAATTCTTCTTTTGTCTGATTTATGATAGATATATTTCACCAGCATCAAGATGACTGAAGAATTCATTAATGGATAAAAAAAAAAAGTAAAAGTGAATATAAATGAAAATAGTTCTCAATTTGAAGTTTGCGTTGAAGGGATCACTAAAATCCTCATCATCATCTCCCTTACGCCTATTGCCGCAAAGGGTCTCGATCACTGAAATACAAAATGCAATAAGAAAAATAATTAGAATATCATTAAATGGTAACTAAAAATAGCCATATGCGACATGGCGTGTATATACAATTTCTACTTAAAAAAAAAAAAATACTAAATCCATTTCTCCCTAGTAAAGATATTCCGTGGTTTTCTGTTTCTATTTCTCTCTAGTTAAGGTATTCCGATAGGCACCATTAGATAAGTCATAGAATAATTAATTTATTGGTTGGTTAGTTAATTAATAAAATTATTAATAATTAATCAACTGATCAAATACTTGAATTATGGACAAGGTTTCTCCCACGAAACTAGGCCTATTCCAGAATGAAAGTATATTATAGGCCTATTCCAGTATATACTGGGCAATGATAAAAATATTGCTTATTAAAAACAACTTACCGAGAAAAAGGAGAGAAAGACTTTAAATGTTGTTGAATAACCAAAAATAGTTTTGTTTAACTATGATGATTACTATATAAAAGTTTCTCTTTGTTTTCATTGAACATGATCCTAGTTTTACAGTCCTACATTTCTGCTTTCACTATTGAAGCCTCCTATTACCTTTTGCAAATCCTCCCATGATTCAATAACATCATTTCAGGGAGATGATATATGAACATTTGCAATGCTCGCTTACCAGAATGCATGAAATATCACATGAGGTTGGGCTCAAGGTAAATAGAAGAAAGACAGAAATAATGAGAACGGAATATGCAATGGAAGATGAAATATCATGGGAAGAAGAAAGGATTGATAAGGTAGAATAATTTCAATATTTAGGAACTAATGGTCTCTAATACAGGTTCTTTAGAACTGGAGTTTAATGAAACGAAAAAGCAAATCAGACAATAGCTAGGTTAAATAAGAATTGGAAATCAAATCGCCTGAAATTACACATAAAAATCAGGCTCTATATCAGTTTAGTGAGATCGGTGGACATGAGTCAATATCCAACAGATTTTGTAGATTTGAGAACAAAGGTTTCAGAAGAATATTGGGAGTTAAATGGCAGGACAGAATTAGAAATGAAACTATAAGTGAGATTACTCGAGTGCCATATGTGGTTGAGATCATGATGAGGGATAGATGCAGATGGTTTGGGCATGCTCTTCGCACTCCCCAAGAGAGATTAGTTCACCAAACATTTAATTGGGATCCACAAGACACTAGAAGAGTTGGAAGACCTATGCCTACATGTCTGAGGACTATGAAGCGAAAAGTAGGAAATCCTGAATGGAGAAGTATTGACTTGAAAGGCTCAAGATAGAAACTACTGGCGAAATCTAACTGAGGCCTTTTGCGTCAATAGGCGTAGGAGGAGATGATGACATGAACATTTAATACCGTCTTAGCATACTACTCCATCTCATACTCTATGAACAGAAGCCTAATGCTGAATGAAGAAATTATAGAAGTAGTATTAATGATAATAATCGCATTAAGATACTGACAATTCATTTACAAATAACTAAAATTATCACTGAATCGACATTCAATTTTTTTTAAATCAATTTTAAATAAAATGCTTTTAAATTTATCATTCATATATACTCTACATTTTAAGTTTTTCGTCTAGTTTTAGAAAATATCCTTAATTTTATTCCTTTACCTAAAGTAATTACAGAAAATCAAACGTAAAATCATTTTCTCTAATCAACGAACCGTCCACTCATTTTCACTGTAATCCATTGCCTCTAGCACTAGTCCCCCAAAGCCTGTAACAAATGATGATGATGAGACACCAGGCCACCCCCCCCCCCCCGTATACCCTTCAGAGTACCATTGAACATTTTTAATCAAATATATAGCAACTTGTATCTATTTCCCTCCTCTGAAACAGCGTTGATGACCATAATCATTGTGACGCCAGTTTCGTATCAAAGCCAGTATTTATGAATCACTCTCTTGTAATAAAAAACACCAGTGATAGATTATATAAACTGAAAAACAAGGAAATGAAAGAACTCGGAAGCGTTATTTTTGTTGTTGTTATTGTTATTCCTGTTTAAGTTATCTAATAAAACTTCCCTAAGAAAATTCAGTTTCTTAGATAACTTCCAAGATGACGCCATTGATCTTGTACCGGTATTATGTTTTTTTTTTTTTTTTTACTTTTCTTAACTTATTATATTCTGCATCTTGCTCTTTCCTCTTTATCATATTTATTTTTCTCTCTGTTTCGTTTGTTTGCATACTTCTTAATTAATTCTTAAGGAGTTTTAAGACCATTAGCTTGTATTTTTCTATATGGTCGAACTTCACAATAACCACAATTTCTCCTCCATAATTGCTTGCCTGAATTTGGAAGCGAATAGGTCTAGGCTAAAATCTTTAACATGCTCTGCCCACAAGCATCATGATTGGCCACCTCCTTCTCACATTGACTTATGAAAACATGATAATAATAATAATAATAATAATAATAATAATAATAATAATAATAATAATAATAATAATAATAATAATAATAATAAAACAGATTATAGATAATTATGATACCTTAAATTGTGACCCACAGGGCTGGCGTGTGCCACTTGCTATATCAGAGTAATGATATAATGTATATTTGCGAGTGAAGCGAGCCACGACAGAGTAAAGACCATTTGAGTGGCAGTCAGTCATGATACTTGTGTATGGGTACATGTTAAAAATTTCAGGCTGGACACAGTCACAACCATTAATTTCTATCTTTTTTCCTTCCTTATTCTCCAAGTAGAGGAATTTATATAGACTCATTAAAAATACTGTGTATTATCATATTAGGGCTTGGGTAAAATAATTACATTAGGTTTTTCTTTGAAAATTTGTGTGAAATCTGAAGGCTAAAGCTCTTAAGATTAAAGTTTTAAATTCATGATAACGAGAGACGATTCTGTCCCTATTTCTCCTCTACTGCTGCGTCAGCTTTCTCTCTTTCCTTTCCCCTTTTCTAAGCTGCAATTGCTAATCTTCTTCTTCTTCTTCTTCTTCTCTCTCTCTCTCTCTCTCTCTCTCTCTCTCTCTCTCTCTCTCTCTCTCTCTCTCTCTCTCTCTCTCTCTCTCTCTCTCTCTCTCTCCTTTATAAGACACCCAGATCTCTTAACACCAGCAAACACTGATACTTATTAATATCCTGGTGGTCTAATGATCGGATATTTCTTTCATGCTCTGGTCCAGTGGTGATAGTAAAATTAAGTGACTGGCTAGGGTTTGTTTGTAAGGTATGTAAAAACGAGGGAAAGAGTCAAGGAATGGATGAAGTGAATTATTGTTGCATTATGGTAAAACGACAGAAAAAACTATATGAATTGTAGAGACATGAAATTACTTATGATAAGGGGTTGGCCCAAGAAGTGAGACATATGAAATAATTGGTAAAGATGGGACAGTACTGGTAAAGACAAGGAAGAGGCTTAAGTTTACTGGAATAGGCTCTAAAACGGCAAAATAAAATAACATATGGATAGAATCTGATCCTAAAGAGAGAAAAGACAGATAAATAGTTATATTATAATTCTATTACTTTAATTTAAAGGCTGTTTTTTCTGGTTCTATCCCACAGGGAAACCCTATACATTAAAGGACCTACAAGATCTGTTAGTCATATACATTCTTGTTAACTGATAAATCCACATTGTCGAGGCACTTAAGAACAAGGAAATCTTCAGTTTCTTCTTTAGAGCCTTGATATATTAGTCTATTGGATGTATAGTGGAAGATTTTACTGTACAGTCTTGGGGTTGCATGTTTGAAATCTGTAGAACCTACAGTTACAGTAGATATACATCTTGGCTCCAATAATTTGAAACCAACTGTAACTATTCTCGTGTCTACACGATTCATTGGCAAATATATTGTCTAATCATGTCTACGGAATAACTATATCCATAGTATCAATCGATATACATTAAAATTAAAGAAGTGTTATTAATAAATAATTTGCTGGAATGAAATAAAGTTAGAACTTTTACAAGTGAACCAAGTTATCCTCTAAGAGGGGCCGTTACAGAGTGTAAATTTTGCTATACGAATGTTTTGAAATATTGTTTCCCAGTGAGCCGTTTGAAAGATATTGCTATTATCAAGTTACTACTGTTCGGAAGTTCCCTATTGGCAATTACCAGTTGACATCTGGAGTCCATGGCATATTTTAAGCTTAAACTAAGCTATTAGTGACTTAATCTGCAACTGTAGAATTTAAAGCCATATTATACAAGGTAGGTAATTTTAAGTGGTAACCTATACGTAGGGGATAACCTATTCTTGCCTCTAATACTCTACCCCAAAGTACCAATTCTAATAGGGTATGAACTAAATACGTAAGGCTAATTAATACCCTGTAGGATTAAACAATTTGTGGTTTTTAAGGTTAGCACAAGTGTAGGGAGGTGTATGTATGATGCGACCACCGGTATGTGTAATGAAGCCAGACTAAGAAAACAGCAATGTAAGGGGGTGCGTTAGTTTCCCCGTTAGTTAAGTAGGTAAGGACGCAGCAGGGTGTATGTATGATAGCGGCCACCTGTATGTATGATGACGGCTAAGAATACGGCCGTGTAAGGGGGATCGCAGGGGGACGTTAGCCTCCCCATTAGGTAAGTAGGTAAGGACACGGCTTGTAGGTTAGGTTAGGTACGAAGTTTAGGTTAGTTGGTGTACATATTTTATGCCGGCTGGAGAACTAGCCGCTGATATCAAAGGCTCCGACACAGCTTGTAGGTTAGGTTAGGTGGGGGAAATTTAGGTTAATTTGTGTCTATTTTCTATGCACGTAAAAGGAAATGGCCGCTGATATACAAAGGCTCTCAAGTGTGAGTTTACTATCCCTCTATTTCTAGTTTTGTGCTTTGGTAATTTCTCTTCAGTTATTTGAACTTTATATTCTGTAACAGGTTATCTTATGTTTTATGCATGTCTGTATTATTGGTGGTAACCACAGTTAGTTTGTTTCTTCACCTTTCATAAGAATATTATCAAGGATCCTAGTAGGAAATGGTAGTTATGTGGTGAGGAACCCTCCGCCAAATAGTATATTACGTCTTGCTCTAATGGTATACATGCATAAATCACACAGAAAATAGTTAGAATCTACATAGTTCATGTGTGTTGTAGGAAACCAGAGTTATTGGTATGAGGAAAATAGAGTGAGGGAAAACATACTTACCTAACCTAACGTAGGGGACCATGTCCGCTTTCCCCTACTGGGGATGTGCTTCATCCCCTTTTGCGATCACCTATTCCCTTATATGACCTATGGTGCACCTGTTGTAGCCCTTGGGCTTATAGCATCCTGTTTTTCCAACCAGGGATGTAGCCTGGCTAGTAATGAATAATAACAATAGTAATAATAATAACAATAATACTAATGATAATGGAGTACAATAAAACATAATTCCCATTGACCTTAAATGATATTGTAAATATTTTGCACACCAGTGGTTACAACATGACATATTCACTATTTAGCTTATAATTGCTACAAATTTCATAAATTATAATTACTTTAGAGATGATATCACACAGACAATATTGTATGTGCAGTAAGTCACCATCACCTTTCCAACCTTTAAATAAGCATCTTGAAACATTGATAGAATTCACATTATTGTTTTGTATGTAATTCAATATTTTCCTGCCATTCATAATTTCAATTAGATTATGTCAAAACAGTCAACACTTTACTATTCTTTTCTGATTTGGTGAGAAGTTAAACTATCCTACCATTACTTGGATTTATTGTTGAATTAGAAAAACTCAAGTATGCTTTGGCTAGGAACACTATGTTGAGGTCTGTCTAGGTAAGCAAGTGTGTTGGTGAAACCCTTCCATGAACACGGCTAGGGTATCTCATTTTGAATTAAGGGGAAAGGGATGGTATGATAGATACTATAGTCCATTTCTTTTAGCAAGTCATATTTGCACCGACTCGCAGGGGTGCCCTTTTAACTCAGAAAAGTTTCCTGGTCGCTGATTGGTTGGAATTATCTTGTCCAACCAATCAGCGATCAGGAAACTTTTCCGAGCTAAAAGGGCACCGCTGTGAGTCGGTGCAAATCTGCATCGCTAAAAGAAATGGACTATAGTAACAGTCTACTGGTAAAGATTTACTGATTTGTTATAACATGGTAGATTATAAGTTAGCCTACTGGGATCTCACTAACTTACTAAGGGTATTATGTAGAATATAGGGACAAATACATAACAGCTTCACGATTTGCTTTACTTCTCCTAGGGGTTAGCTAAATTTATCATGACTACTGTATAGCCATTTTCCTTAAGGTGCGGCTAGGTTACCTAAAAACTATAAGGGAAGTTAAAGACCGTACAAATTTGGACTATTTATGAATTATGCCATGACGTTACATCCCTACTATTTGCTGTGTTATTCTTTCTTATCATGTGTCATTCTGCCAAAGGCATCCAGCAGAAAACACCTCACTTGTCTACTTATTATTTGTTCTGGTACATATTCAAACCTTTGTCCTTTGCATAGGAGAGATAACAGAAAAGCTGGAGAATACTGCTGTTAAAATTTTATGATTTGAAAACACCCGACCCGTAATTACCAGTCGGTAGCAGGGAAGCACTGACAAACCACTTTGATTTCAGCTGTTGGTGTGAAAAAAAAAGCACGCTAATTGAAGAAGCTGTGAATGGACATTCTCACTGGTTGCTTTGATTTGTTTTTGCTTTCTCTTTTCAGAATGTTTGCGAATGAATCTCTTCGGTGGGGCTATAGTCAGAGATGTGAACTTCCCCAGGGGTGTCAGATCATATACGGTTCACTGTTTTGTTGAAAAGGAGATAGCCCATATCTTCACCTTTTATGGCCAACTTGCAGAGGACACTCCTGCAGCCAGGCCTCCCCCTGTGATGAGGGTTGGGAGGGGCCATCCTCCCAGTGGGAAGCGTACGGCAGGAATAGGAAGTCTTTCTTGATGTCGAAGAATGACCCTTCCCTGTCAGTCTCCTTCGGAGGCCTCTCTGGCAAGAAAGATGGTCCTAACCTTAGAAGAAACCTCAAAGCAGGTAAACCCTACCGTTTTCCCTAGAGAAACGGGACGACCTGGCCCTCGGGGTAACCCAGTTTCAGGTTAATGACTCCTTACGACTTATGGCCTTCCTTGGGCCTGAAGGGTTTGCACTCCAAGGACAGGCTGCTGAAGGCGCTGGCTATGGGGCTGGAACAGGAGAGAGTTTCTGCTCCTGCCAGAAAAGCCTTCGGCTCTTCTCCTTCCAGAGCTAAGAAGATAGTCTCTTTTTCTGTCTCATACCCTCAGAGCCCACCACCACCTCTTCGAGCGCTCTTCCATGTTAGCCCCCCTAACATATGTGAGACACTTATCAGTGTGCCTTTTATATGCCCCCTCTGGGATTCGCGTATGTGATGACGTGCAATGCTTTTCTCAACGCGCCCTCTGAGCTTGTTGGCCCTTGCTAGCCTGATTTAAAGAAAAACCATAAGATGCGTGCTGTCTCTCTTGTAGGGCACTCAGAAATTCAGAAGCACCCCTGCTCTTCAGAGCTCTCAATCCATTGCCTTCAGGAGTGTTTCTACATGTGCACTCTGTTTTCTGATCTCTATAGCGATTATGATTGCTACGAGAGCCAATGATGTGCTCTGGCCCCTAGGAGCGCATTTGCTCCAGAACGCAGTACAGTAGTTCACCTGTGCGCGTCCGCCAGTTAACTTGTAATATACCTCCCTTCCTCGCTATGATGAGTATCGTCCAACAGTGATTGCGACCACAGCTCGCATTCCTTCTTCTAGTGTGTGCCCAGAGACAGGTAGACAACCGGTGAGCTATCTGTCACAGATGTCATGAAGTGATGCGTTCTCCTACCATCAGACTACAGGCTACAAGTGGCCACTTGCTAGAGGTCCAACAAGACCCTGGACTCATTCCAGGGGCATACACCTCCAGGTGGGACTGCCACCTAGAGCCCTTGTACTTACAAGAAAGCACACCTGAGGGTGTGAGGACACTTGCTCCTTAGAGGATTAATCCTCAATTACAAGACATGGGGATTATTGTAATTAGATTAGACGAGAGGAGACATAGACATCAATACCAGTTGACATCTCCTCTAGGAGATACATATCACCCTAAGTCCCATAGGGGCCCCAGGTCACCTAGAGAGATCTCGTATGTAGACAAATTCTGTCCTTCCCAAGCATCCTTTCGAGTGGGTGAAGATCAGTTCAGACCCCTAGTTGAGGATTTCAAGGATAAGGAAGGCATCCATAAGCCTCCTTCCCTTACTCCCTGAGTGTTCCTGACCCAGAGAGAGCAACGACTGGAAGACGATTGTTAAGAATAAGGCTTCTCAGCTAGTCATGGACCCAAGGACTAAACATTAAGTCCAGGTTTTGAAGGGTAAAGGATGCAGTTTTACCTTGGAAGGACATTGTGGAGTGTTCCCCTACATGCTTGCCATATCGGAGACAAGAGCGGGAATTCTACCTTGAATTTGACCCCCCTGGACACCGGCCATGTACGGTGTCAGAAAGGGATAATATCGACGAGTCTGACTATGACTCTGACGCCTTTGATGGCGCTATTCCTCAGCTGGCCTGTTCGAAGGCCCCTGACTCGGAGGAGGGCGAATCGGAGTCCACCTTTCTGTGGGTACTCGCCTGCATAAAAAATGTGAATGGTCTAGGTGAGGCTCCTTGCTCACTCCTAAGGGGAGGAAGGCAGCCATTGATAGACTTAGCAGGGCCCCTGGACTAATAGACCACGATTGGAACTTTCTTGGTCTATTCTGGTCTTGGAAGCCCTGGCCAAAGTGGACGCCCAGGTGTCAGTAAGAAAAGACTCGATTAGGGTAGGGACGTCCACTAAGATCATTCCTCTGGTGTTTGTGCACTAGCCAATTACCACTTGACCCTGTGATGTCCGCACTTGCACATAATATCCTGGCAGATTGGTTGGTCTCCCAACGTGTTGTCATTGTGGCCTCCGACGCAGTGAATGTGGAGAGTACGGGTATGGCGGCCTTCCAGGCAGCCTCCTGGGTGGACCTCTGGTTAGGCACTGTTGGTTTCCTCGTCGACACAGAGCATCTCGCCGGGGCTAAGGCCATGGAGTCTTTCACTTGACAGGCTGCCAACTAGTTGGCCAACTGAGTCCTTAAGAGGCGCAATACTGTGGCCCTCCAAATTTCACAGGTAAATTGCTCACAGGGAGGGGTAACAGCTAAGGAACTTTTCTGTCAATGTTCCCTCCTTGTCCAACGGTCCTCATCGGGGGATGCCCGCCCCCTTTTTTTTTTAAGGACACATCCCAGTTCCTGATCGTCCTGTCAGCTGACCATTCAACCTAGCGTGTGAAGCACGCGCGTGCTCGCCGACGATCTTCTTACGCGCGCGAGCGCCAACGATCTTTGTATGCGCGCAAGCGCCGACGATCTTCTTTCGCGCGCAAGCGTTTACGATCTTCTTACGCGCGCAAGCGTTTACGATCTTCTTACGCGCGCAAGCGCCGACGATCTTCTTACGTGCGCAAGCGCCGACGATCTTCTCACGAGCGCAAGCGACGAGGATCTTCTTACGCGCGCAAGCGCCGACGATCTTCAAGCGCTGACGATCTTTTCTGTGCACGGGTACCGATGGTCTCCCGTGCGTGCGCGTGCCAATAGTCTCCCACGCGCGCCAATAGTCTTGCGCGCTCACGCGCACCGATAGTCTTCCGCGCGCGCGCGCCGGTGGTCTTCCGCCAACAAACTCGTATGCGCGTGCGCGTGCCAATATTCTGGTCCGCACGAGCTCTTCATTCTGATCCTACACGTCAATCTGATTCCTGCGCACTCTATGAAATCTCGCCTGCTGGCGCGCGAGCGTTTCAACAGTCTCCTGCTCGCGAGCCCATGGTATTCACCCGCGCGCATCAGCGCTCCAACAGTCTCTCGCGTGCGACCCCCAGGTATTCCCCATCGCGAGAGCGCCAGCGCTCCTCCTAGCACAATCTCCAATACCCTCCCCCGCGCGAGGCTGCCGGACAACGCGCGGTAAGGGCGCCATCGCCACATTTCCCCCCCCCCCCAAGCACAGAACAGCGCGCTTGCCGGTAGGGGGGAAGGTTACAGAAAGGCCCAGGGACATGCCGTCCTTATCTTTTTACAGGCGACTTCCCCTCCAGAGGGAGTGTCTGACAGCACAGCCGTCAGCCTGGTTTGGGACTCTAATCAGAGCAGTAGCACAGGCTTTCAAGCTGTTCTCTCTGAGTTGAGCCACAGATCCTTGGCTGCAGCTACTCCCCCGAAGAGGAAAAGAGGAGTTTCGGACGAGGTAACTTCTCCGAGGACGTAGCTGTCTCCTCGTAAGTCTTCGAGGCAGGCATTCTCCCCCCTCAGACTTTTCTCCCTCACCTTCAGACGAAGTTTTCCCGCCCTTAGGAGAGTCACGGGAAGTGAAACGTTTCCCAATCACACCATTGAGGGAAACCCCACCTCGTGCGGTAAAGTCTTCTCGAATAAGGGTGGAGAAGAGCCTGCCTCCGTCGTTGTTGGAGTCCTGCATCCCTCCCGGGAGGGAGTCAAAGGACTCCAAGACAATACCGGGAGTCCACTAGCACCAAAATCTACAGGCTCAGACATTCTTTCGTTATGGGAACGAACCTGTTTTGAGCTTAGGGACGTGAAGCAGGCGGCTGAGAGGTGTAGGAAGTCACCAAGACTCCCTCCTATATAGGGCTTCGACATTCAAGCTCTATAAACCTCCAGCACCTCAGCAGCCACGTCCCAACAAAACAACGGCAGCTAAGACAGTGGGGTCTAAGCCCTTTCCGGGTAAGGATAAGAAAGGCAAGAAGTCCCCCAGGGGAGGGAAGAATCCTAGAGGCCGCAAACGCTAGGATTGGCAGTTCCCCTGCATGGCCGCCAGTGGCGGGATACCTACAAGGTTGTGCAGACAGGTTGCAGCAACTCAGGGCCGTTTCCTGGACGATTTCCATAATCAGCCAGGGATATCGCGTCCTGTTCACAACATCTCTACCTCCCCTGAGGACGAATCCGGTGTCATTTAGCACCCTTGCCATGGGATCAGCAAGGGGGCAAACTCTGGGCAGAGGTCCAGATTAAAGCAAACTCTGGTCAGCATGGAGACTGCAGACACAGTCAGTCTTGCAGTAAACCACAAGACTTCTTGTGTATACTGGACCTGAAGGACGCGTACTTCCAGATCCCAGTCCATCCATCTTCAAGGAAGTACTTAGGAGTCAGCATAGACAACAAGGAGTACCAGTTCAAGGGGCCGTGTTTCTGCCTCTCCACAGCACCACGGGGTTTCACCAGAGTGTTCACCCTATTATCATCGTGGGCACTCAGGATCGGCTTCCGTCTCCTCCATTATCTGGATGACTGCCTGATCCTAGCAGACTCGGAGTCATTCCCTCTTTGACACCAAGACAAACTTCTAGGACTTGGCCAGGATCTAAGGCTCATGGTAAGTCTCGAGAAGTCCGCTCTGCTGCCAAATCAAAGACTGGTTCACCTAGGCATGATTATAGACACCAATCTCCATAAGGCCTTTCCATCAGACGACAGGATAGCAAGGCTGAGAAGAGTCGCAAGCCCTTTCCTCAGACGAGAAGAGCTTCCAACCCAATCGTGGTTACGTCTCTTCGGTCACCTTTCACCCTTGGCTCGTCTAGTTTGCAACGGTCGCCTCAGGATGAGGTCTCTCCAGGGGCGACTCAGGTCCTAGTGGAATCAAGTGTGCGATTCCCCGGACATCATGATCCCTATGGATCCTGCGGAACGGACGTACCGCCAATGGTGGGTGACAGGCGAGAACCTACGAAGGAAAATGGATCTTCTCGTTCCTTCCTCCCGATGGATGCTGTATTCGGACACCTCAAAGGAAGGGGGGTGGGGGGGGGGGGGGGCACGTTCTGTACCACAGGACTTCAAGCCTGTGGTCAGAATCGGAAAAGTGCCTCCATATAAATCTGCTAGAGATGAAGGCCGTCTTCCTGGCCCTTCAACAGTTCCAACAAGGACCTGGCGGATCACTCTGTGGTGTGATGAGCTACAACACCACAGTAGTGGCTTACATCAACAAGCAAGGAGGTACCTTTTCAAAGCAGCTATCCCATCTCTCAGTAGAGATACTGAGATAGACCGAAGTCCACTCGATTCCTCTATCGGCTCGCTTCATTCCAGACAAAGGTAATGTGCTCGCTGACAGTCGCAGCAGAGCGTCTCAGATAATGAGTACCGAGTGGTCCTTGGATCATCCAGTAGCCAACAAAGTCCTGACTTTGTGGGGTTACCCGACTGTGGATCGGTTCGCTACAGCACTGAACTTCAAGCTCCCACTGTATTGCCCCCCAGTCCCAGATCCCAAGGCAATCTGGCAAGATGCCTTCCATCAACGGGGGACAGCACCGACATGTACGCTTTTCCCCCCGTTCTGTCTGATGAGGAGGGTGCTCAACAAGACCAGAATATCGGTCAATCTCTCAATGACCCTTTATAGCTATGCTATGGCATCACGCGGAATGGTTTCCCGACCTTCCGCAACTCCTAACGGAACTTCCGGGAGAACTCCCTCTGTGACACAAACTACTCAAACAACCACATGCCAACATCTTTCACAAAGCCGTAGCTTCGCTTCGACTTCACGCCTGGAGACTATCCAGTATCTCCTCACTAAGAGAGGATTGTCGCAACAAGTTGCGAACGGGATGTCTGGACACCTGCGTAGGTCATCCGCAGGGGTCTACCAGGCAAAGTGGCGAGTTTTCTGTGGTTGGAGTCGTGAAGGGGTATCTCTCCACTCGATACCACTATTTTAGCAATAGCGGAGTTCTTCGAAAATTGCGGGAAAAATGCACCTTTCAGTCTCGGCAATGAAAGGCTATCGCTCAGCCTTAAGTCTAGCCTTCAGGCTCGAAGGAGTGGACATTTCTTCCTCGCTGGAACTTTCCCTACTCAGACGAAGATATGATCTTACCTGCCCTCAGTCGGAAGTGAGACCTCCTCCATGGAACATGGTTCGAGTTCTCAGTCCTCTTAAGAGACCTCCCTACGAACCATTTTGCCAGGCTTCAGATCACCACCTAACTTGGAAGGCGGTGTTCCTACTAACTTTGGCCTCGGCCAAGCAAGTCAGTGAACTTCATGGTCTCTCGTATGACATCGCCTATGCAAGGGGATGAGGGGAGGTAACGTTCAGATTCGTCTCTGAGTTTGTGGCTAAGACAGAATCCGGGAGTGCTGGATCCTCGATTCGACTCTTTCCGGATTTCGAGTCTTCATTCTGTAACAGATGACCCAGACCATCCCCTACTGTGTCCAGTAAGGATTGTGAGGTTATATCTCAAAGAACGGCTGCATTCGTCCCCAAGTGCAAGCTTTGTTTGTGAGCACTGGGAGAACAAAGAGGAGGGTCACCAAGAATACCATCTCGGCATGGATTCGTAAGGTGATCCATCTGTCCCTGAATCCTGACCCTCCTCCGTCATGTCGCCTTAGAGCGCATGATGTCAGGGGCGTAGCTACGTCCCTGGCCTTCAAGAAGAACTTCTCAGTGACACAGGTTCTACAAGCAGGGGTGTGGAAGCGTCAGACGACCTTCACAGCCCACTACCTGCAAGACGTGACCCACAGGAGGCTCGATACGTTCTCTATCGGCCCTGTGGTGGCTGTACAACAGCTGGTTTAAACCTCAGGCTCCTTAATGGACAAGTAGCAGAGGGTTGAGGGCATTGTTACCCGGTTTTAGTCTGCATGAAAGAAAAGGTATGTCTGGCCCATATTCTTTTCTTCATCCTCCCCTCTCTTGGGTAAACTAGCATCCTGGGTTCTCTGCACAGCTGACCTCAAACCACTGCAGGTAAACCATATTTCCTTGTGTTCCTAGCATTAAGTATGTCACGTCCCCATACCCTGACGAGGTGATATTGGGAGAGTCCTAGCCTAAAGTTTCCATCTAAGAACTTCAGGTCAACTTCCTAGGACGAGCCACACATATTTCTTCACACACAGCTTATGTAGGCCGCAGCTCTTGCATAGCAAGGTGCGAGCGAGGTGCAGGGACTCTTTATTATTGAGTGCTGACACACTCAGATAATGAGTCCCCGGGCAAAGCCAAAAGCCAGTATGGCTGGGACTTTACCACCCTTCCTAAAGGTTGAGTCACCCATATTAAATAGCGTGGTTTGTATTTCAGTTACGGAACAAATGACAAATTCGGAGATACAGTACAGTAATTTGTATTTTTCCTAACTATACAAACCTTAGCTATTTATTCAAACTTGCCCGCCAGCCCTATCCCCCGTGAGGCCCTACCTCTAAGCAAAGTGAGCTCAGCACACAGGTGTGTGAGGGGGGGGTGTACCAGGCTACCCTCCCTACCCCCCGCTGACTAGCGGTGGGGTAGTAAATCCTCGTTAAACTTCTAATGGCTCGTCATTTCAGCTACACCGAAAGTAATTACCCATATTAAATAGCTAAGGTTTGTATAGTTAGGAAAAATACAAATTATCTCCAAATTTGTCATTTTTTTCACTTCCAGCTTATTTTCTTATTCTTTTTTACTGATTAATTTTGATGCAATATATCAAGTTTTATGAGAGTAACTAAGCCTTCCCCTTCCTACAAAATGAAATAGAACTCATATGACCAAAGTGTGCTTAATTTTTCAAACTAAATACTCTGAAATTCAGGCCATTGTACAATAATATGATAAGTTGGGAATGTGACTATCTACAGTATGTAATATATAAATAATTGAGATTGCTGAGCAGTTAGAAGATGATTAATCAAACCTTTATTATAAAATTCAAGCTTCCACATATCACAGTACTGTATTTTGAAAAATTTTGTGTTGCAGATTCAGACTCAGTATCAGTAAAAGTCTTACAAGAGGAACCATGTTGCCTTTAGGCCTTACCAGTACAATGTAATGAGTCAGTCTGCCATTAAAACACAAACCCCAACCTTCCTAGGGTCTCTAACATATGAAAGCGTTGTTGAACTTTTAAATTGGACTACTGTACTGTATACAATACAGTGTAGATTTGTATGTTAGAAAGACCTCAGTACTCTTGTTATTCCAAATATTGCAGATAACTGTTACAGGTATTTCAGAACAATAGTTTTTGATACAAGAAATAGATATTTCAGAATACAGTACATGTATTCACATTTTTATTTTTTATTCAGCATAGATATTTTTTGACTTAATCAAAATATTTTGTAAAAGAGTAGGTGTAAAGGATTTAGTTATGAATTTTGAAATTTTCAATATTAATCTTACCCGATAATCATGTAGCTGTCAACTCTGTTGCCGACAGAAATCTACGGTCGGGATACGCCAGCGATCGCTATACAGGTGGGGGTGAACACCACAGCGCCATCTGTGGTCAGGTACTCTAGTACTTCTTGTCAACACCACCTAAATTTTTCCTCTGTCGTGCCTCCGGCTAGACCTACATGGATACGCTGTTGATTCTGGAGTTATTGCTCACGATTTGGTGATGTATTTGCTCTAGAGTTTAGCCTTCGCTATTCAGGAAGCTATATCATTAGCTTAGCAAGTTTTTGGAATTAATTTGATTTAATTTTTGATTTAATTTTGGTACGAAGAGAGTATGAACTCTCTTTCACTTTTAAATGGCCGACCCTTCCCTTAGACGGAAGTGTTGGTGTCGAAGAGAGTATAGACTCTCTTAATTTTGCTTAACAAAGTTATAGATTTATTTTATATCTCTCCGCCTTTTATAGGCCTCTTTGATTAACTTCCTTTTATTATAAACTTATTAAAATTAATTTTTATATTTGTTTATATTCGACCTTTCCTAATAGTAGGCGGTCTTTTCTTGGAACCGAAGTTAATTAACTTTGAGCCCGTCATTTCGTTTTTACCTGTTAACATATTATGCCATTTTAATGTTTTTGAAAGAATTTCTTTGATAGTCTTGTACTGTTTTCAAAGTTGAACTAACGTTTTGTTTTGTCTCTGCAGTTGTTGACGTTCAGAACGTTCAACTTGCGCTCTATCGTTACGATAGAGAGAGAGTCTATCACGGTGTCACGTTGCAGTAAGAGTAAACCGATTCTAGCGTTTTGTTCATTCTTTCTTAGCTTAAATGGTTCTATTCTAATAAAGGAACTTTTTATTTGGGAAACCTTTCAGTTTTTTTCCTTTAACAATAATATGTTTTAACGATATATATAATTGGGCTCTTCTCTCAGGTGCTAAGTCTAGAGAGAGAGAGAGAGAGAGAGATAGAGACGGAGGGAGAGAGAGGAGGATAAACGTTTCGTTCAAGCGGGTAACGTTGTTATCGTTTTTGCTCTTCTCCCTAGTCTCTTTAGGGGAAGAAGGTAAACGTTTCTAGAGTTTTATTCTTGTTCTCAGACTTTATGCGGTGAGAGATTTTAAACGTAGTTTATTTGATCTAGTGTTTAATCTCTTTTCCAGCCACTGAATTATTTATCTTTCATTATGTTTTTCTGTTACATTGTAATACTGTTTTCGCAATTACTAACTTTTAATGAAGGATAGAATTGCGTGTTTCAGGTACAAACCACTTAAAGTTTCGAGTTCAGTGAAATAAGTGCAAACAGAAAATCAAAAGTGATAAAGTGATAAGCGCATAGTGTTACAGTGTTGCGTTCGAGGGTTCGTCTGTTCGTGCCAGTTGTTCGCCTAGTCTGGGACCTCTTACAAGCTCCCAAGCCCAGGGGAGAAGTAATGTCGAAGGACTTATGGGTTCAGCAGGCCTTGATCGACGAACAGACGTTTCCCTCCGTGGTTTCGGGTGTAACCAACTCACGTAGCCGACGTGATCACCCCACCCACACAAAGACGAGAGAGCCCATTTATTCCTCGTCTGCGGAAGAGGTTTCTCGCAGAAACCATGGACCAAATCTTGCAGCTTTTAATTGCAAGTCGGTCCCTTCCGCGCAAGTCCAACTCCTAGGTGGTGCCATTAGCACTGGGTCAGTTCGGACTTGCTGCAGTACGACAACTGCACACCTCCCAGAGAGGCAAGGTGGTATCGCAACAGACAGTAACTCCGTCTGTTGCCGCACCAGCTGTTTTAGACCCTCAGTTTCAACGGACAGTAGCTCCGTTTGTTGTTGTCTTTCTTAAACTCTAGTGGTCTATGTTGCTGACAATGCAGTCTCAGCTTGCGGTGTTGATGCAGGAGTTTCAGGCAGAGAAGGTTAACACACCTCCTCCTGCGAGCGCTCCTCCACCTCTACGCAGTCCAGCCTGCCAGACGTATGATGTTGAGGTTCCTCAAGCTACCTCCATGCGTGAGCTGCCGCATTGGGAGTTGCCAGATACCAGCTCTGTGCAGCAACCTCCACTTTCCTTGAGGCAGGAGCCTCTTGCCACGCGGCAACCTCCTCAACACTTGAGGCAGGAGCCTTATGCTTTGCAGCAACCTCCTCTACCCTTGAGGTAGGAGCCTCATGCGTTGCGACTACCTCCTCCATCCTCGAGGCAGCTACCTCTTGCGGTGCGACAACCTCCACCATCCTCGAGGCAGAAACCTCAACTCCACCTCTGCGCAGTCCACCCTGCCAGACGTATGATGTTGAGGTTCGTCAACCTACCTCCACGCGTAAGCTGCCGCATTGGGAGTTGCCAGATACCAGCGCTATGCAGCAACCTCTTGCGTTGCGGCAACCTCCACCATCCTTGAGGCAGCAACCTCAACTCTTGCGGCAGCCACCTCCACTCTTGAGGCAAGAACCTCAACTCTTGAATGGGCTCTCGTGGCATGGTTGGTTTCGACCTGGCCTTTCATTAGAAGGGGCTAGCGTTCGATCCCAAGTATGAGGTAGAAATTTATTTCTATTTGAACACGATGTTGTGTTGATATTTATCCATATTGACTCATTAGGGGTAATTTGAATGAATTACTACCAATTGTGTCACGTGGTGGCCCGGGGAAATCTGGTAAAACTCGCTGGTAAAGAGACTGATGTCTCACCAGGTAAATCCTCGGACAGCTAGATTAGTGTCAGGTTCAGATTTCTTTAAAAAATCCTCCTCTACCCATGAGGCAGCCTCATGCTTCTGAGGAGCCTCATGCTATGCAGCATCCTCCTCAAACCATGAGGCAAAAGCCTCATGCTATGCGGCAACCGCCTCAACCCATGAGGCAGGAGCCTCATACTATGCGGCATCCTCCTCAACGCATGCGGCATAAGCCTCATCCCTTGCAGCTTGAGCCTCATCCCATGCAGCATGAGTCTCATACCATGCAGCATGAGCCTCATCCCATGCAGCATGAGCCTCATCCCATGCAGCATAAGCCGCACGCCATGCAACATGCTCTGCTTACCTTACAGCATGCTCTACATACAGCATGCTCTACATACAGCATGCTCTGCATACCTTACCGCATGCTTCTCAGTCACACATCTTTGGTTGTTGCCAACTCACTAGACTGTCAAGCAGTTTCATAACGTTGCCTTCTAGTCTGCTGCTTTTGCACCAGTGAAACCCTCACTGAGAGAACTTAGCTTTTCTCGGATATGGTTCCTGTAGATGAGAAAGTGCTATTCTCCCCCCTTCTGATTTTCCCTTGAGGACTCTGTCATTTGGAGAGGAGCCTTTAGCTGCTTAGCCTCCTATGGACTTTTATTTAAGCATAGCATGCTTCCAGGGAGGGTAATGGTTCCACTTCAGTCGCTAACCCCGTCTGTTACCACACCTGCTCCCATAGACCTTGAGCTGTGTTGCAAGACATGCAGTCCAAGCTTAGTCCTTGTTAGAGGATTTTTTGTTTACGGAGTCAGTGTGTCACTGGGAAGACGTTCAACAACCAGCAGAAGTGTCTTGTTGTGACGCAGTGCGGCAACCTCAGCAACCCGATAAGGAGTTGTCTGTACGACCCAGACAGTCTAGACAGCTTCGGGTTGTCACTGTACTTCCTCGCTTCCCCATGGTTGACAGTTCACAGACTGTGCAGCAGTACCATGATCTTGTGTCCGGCTCCGTCAGACGACTAGCTTTTAAGAGCTCCCACAAGTCGTCGCTGTCTGGAGATTCTCAGATGGACTATGGATCTGACCAAGGAACTGGGCCTCCTGGTCAATTTTGAGGAGTCCCAGCTCGTCCCATCCCAGACCATTGTCTACCTGGGTATGGATCTTCAGAGTCGAGCTTTTCGGGCTTTTCCGTCGGCCCCAAAGATATACTAAGCCCTAGATTGCATCCAGAGCATGCTGAGAAGGAACCGATGCTCAGTCAGGTAGTGGATGAGTCTAACAGGGACACTTTCATCGCTGGCACTGTTCATCGTGTTAGGGAGACCCCACCTCCCCCCCTTCAGTATCATCTAGCGGCTCACTGGATAAAGGACATGACGCTAGAGACGATCTCAGTTCCTGTTTCCGAAGAGAGGAGGTCTACTCTCACGTGGTGAAAGAACAGCTTTCTTCTCAAGGAAGTCTACCTTTGGCTGTTCAGAAACCCGACCGCCGTCTCTTCTCTGACGCATCAGACACGGGCTGGGGTGCGACTTTGGACGGACAGGAATGCTCGGGAACATGGAATCAGGAGCTAAGGACACTTCACATCTATTGCAAGGAGCTGTTGGCGGTTCATCTGACCTTGATAAACTTCAAGTCCCTCCAGCTTAACAAGGTGGTGGAGGTGGACTCTGACAACACCACAGCCTTGGCTTACATCTCCAAGCAGGGAGGGACTCATTCGTGGAAGTTGTTCTAGATCGCAAGGGACCTCCTCATCTGGTTAAAAGATCGAAAGCTCACGCTGGTAACGAGGTTCATTCAGGGCGATATGAATGTCATGGCAGATCGCCTTAGCCGGAAGGGTCAGGTCATCCCCACAGAGTGGACCCTTCACAAGAATGTTTGCAGCAGACTTTGGGCCCTGTGGGGTCAGCCAACCATAGATCTGTTCGCTACCTCGATAACCTAGAGGCTCCCGTTGTATTGTTCTCCGATTCCAGACCCAGCAGCAGTTCACGTGGATGCTTTTCTGCTGGATTGGTCCCATCTCGACCTGTATGCATTCCCGCCGTTCAAGATTGTCAACAGGGTACTTCAGAAGTTCGCCTCTCGCAAAGGGACACGGCTGACGTTGGTTGGCTCCGCTCTGGCCCGCGAGAATGGTTCATAGAGGTACTGCAATGGCTGGTCGACATTCCCAGGACTCTTCCTCTAGGAGTGGACCTTCTACGTCTACCTCACGTAAAGAAGGTACATCCAAACCTCCACGCTCTTCGTCTGACTGCCTTCAGACTTTCGAAAGACTCTCAAGAGCTAGGGGCTTTTCGAAGGAGGCAGCCAGAGCGATTGCCAGAGCAAGGAGGACATCCACTCTCAGAGTCTATCAGTCTAAAGGGGAAGTCTTCCGAAGCTGGTACAAAGCCAATGCAGTTTCCTCATCCAGTACCACTGTAACCCAGATTGCTGACTTCCTGTTACATCTAAGGAACGTAAGATCCCTTTCAGCTCCTACGATTAAGGGTTACAGAAGTATGTTGGCAGCGGTTTTCCGCCACAGAGGCTTGGATCTTTCCACCAACAAAGATCTACAGGACCTCCTTAGGTCTTTTAAGACCTCAAAGGAACGTCGGTTGTCCACTCCAGGCTGGAATCTAGACGTGGTCCTAAGGTTCCTTATGTCATCAAGATTTGAACCTCTCCAATCAGCCTCTTTTAAGGACCTCACATTAAAAACTCTTTTCCTCGTGTGCTTGACAACAGCTAAAAGAGTAAGTGAGATCCACGCCTTCAGCAGGAACATAGTTTTCACATCTGAAACGGCTACATGTTCCTTGCAGCTCGGTTTTTTGCTAAAACGAGCTTCCTTCACGTCCTTGGCCTAAGTCGTTCGAGATCCCAAGCCTGTCCAACTTGGTGGGGGACGAACTGGAGAGAGTACTTTGCCCAGTTAGAGCTCTTAGGTACTATCTAAAAAGGTCATAACCTTTACGAGGACAATCAGAAGCCTTATGGTGGGCTATCAAGAAGCCTTCTCTTCCAAGGTCTAAGAACTCAGTTTCTTACCTATTCAGGCTCCTGATTAGGGAAGCACATTCTCATCTGAAGGAAGAAGACCTTGCTTTGCTGAAGGTAAGGACACATGAAGTGAGAGCTGTGGCTACTTCAGTGGCCCTCAAACATAACCGTTCTCTGCAGAGTGTTATGGATGCAACCTATTGGAGAAGCAAGTCAGTGTTCGCATCATTCTATCTCAAAGATGTCCAGTCTCTTTACGAGAACTGCTACACCCTGGGACCATTCGTAGCAACGAATGCAGTAGTAGGCGGGGGCTCAGCCACTACATTCCCATAATCCCATAACCTTTTTAACCTTTCTCTTGAATACTTTTTATGGGTTGTACGGTTGGCTAAGAAGCCTTCCACATCCTTGTTGATTTGGCGGGTGGTCAATTCTTTCTTGAGAAGCGCCGAGGTTAAAGGTTGTGATGAGGTCCTTTAGTATGGGTTGCAGCCCTTTATACTTCAGCACCTAAGAGTCGTTCAGCATCCTAAGAGGACCGCTACGCTCAGTAAGAAAGACGTACTTAATAAAGGCAGAGTAATGGTTCAAGTCGTCTTCCTTACCAGGTACTTATTTATTTTATGTTATTTTTGAATAACTAATAAAATAAAATACGGGATACTTAGCTTCTGTGTTAACATGTATGCTGGTCTCCACCCACCACCCTGGGTGTGAATCAGCTACATGATTATCGGGTAAGATGAATATTGAAAAATGTTATTTTCATTAGTAAAATAAATTTTTGAATATACTTACCCGATAATCATGATTTAATTGACCCACCCTTCCTCCCCATAGAGAACCAGTGGACCGAGGAAAAAATTGAGGTGGTGTTGACAAGAAGTACTAGAGTACCTGACCACAGATGGCGCTGTGGTGTTCACCCCCACCTGTATAGCGATCGCTGGCGTATCCCGACCGTAGATTTCTGTCGGCAACAGAGTTGACAGCTACATGATTATCGGGTAAGTATATTCAAAAATTTATTTTACTAATGAAAATAACATATTTAAATTTTATTTATACAGAATACTGACCAACCACTAAGCTTTGGTAATGGTTCGCAATGAGGAAAAAGTTGGGACTTTGGAAGATGAAGCAGTTAAGAGGCGTCAAAGGCTAAATGCCTTGAAGAAACGAAGAAACAAAGACAATGGTCCTGAACCAGGAGATTCCCAGGAGAAAAAGGAAGGTCAGGAAGAAGAGGATGAGTCTCTTCCGTCAACTCAAGTCTTGTTTAGGTAAGGATTAATTGCTGTCGAAAGTTGATTGATTGATTGATTGAAGGTTTTCTGGAATTGCTGTCGAAAGTAAACTTCCATTTTATGAAGCATGTGTTATCGAATTGCATTTTTAAATATTTAACTTAGCCGGTGAATATATAATAGCTGCAACTCTGTTGCTCGACAGACAAAAAACAGTAAAAACTCGCCAGCGATCGCTATACAGGTTGCGGGTGTGCCCACCAGCGCCAACTGTCGGCCAGATACCACTCTCGATGTAAACAAAGACTCAATTTCTTCTCTGTCGACGTGTCGACAAGACTTACTTTACTCGCTGTTGAACCTGGAGTTTTTTCACATCATATTTGGTGAAGTACTTTAATTTGGTTTGAGCTTTCGCAGTACAGTGAACCCTCGCTACTTCGCGGTTCGACCATCGCGGATTCACCACTTCGCGGATTTTTTTCATAACCCATGTATATACATATATCGCGGATTTTCCAGAAATATCGAAAATACCGCGATGTGACCGATGGTGCGAGATTGGAGAAAGTAAGGAAAATTGAATCGTGATTGATTTTCAATATAAATGAAACTTTGAGGAGCAACAAAGATATCATTTGTTAGAGAGATAGAGAGAGGTAAGGAATGGGAGGTAGTGAAAAGTAGCCCACAGAGAGAGAGAGAGAGGTAGAGGTAGAGAGAGAGAGAGAGAGAGAGAGAGAGAGAGAGAGAGAGAGAGAGAGAGAGAGAGAGAGAGAGATAGAGGGGGGTTTAAATGTAATAAACAAAAAAATTTGATAGGTTATAACACATTGGTGCTTATGTAATATCAACTGTATACTGTAGACGGTTTGAATAAGTTAAGAAATGGTATAAATGATACTTTGTTAGTGTATTCGTACACACTCAAGAGCGGCAGCTAGATGACAGCTGATCTAAATCTAATCACAGCCAAAAGTAAAAAAAAAAGAAGTCAACAATACTCGATTTTTAAAACAAACCCGAAATTTAAAAACAAAAGTACACGCTTTCTTAATGTGCAATTAACTATTTAAAGAGTGGCAATTTTCTAGAATAAAATGATATTTCCCAAAAAATAGTGGTTTGCTGATGAAATCGGATGCCGTATTTTTAGCTATGATTGAAATGGATGTAGACTCGGCCTAATTATTTCGTTTCGTATTTAATTGACACTAAGAAAACTAATTTTAGTTTCTTCATCTAAATGTAAGTATTGTATAACACGAAGAGAGAGAGAGAGAGAGAGAGAGAGAGAGAGAGAGAGAGAGAGAGAGAGAGAGAGAGAGAGAGAGAGAGAGAGAATCAGCTGTTGTACTCAAATGGCGTGTTTTTGTTTCGTGAGAATTTCATCGCCACGACTTTAACAACAACATACTGTACTGAACTTTACAGTATTATACAGACTACTGTAATATGATAAAGTAAAATATTTGTAATCTATTTTATATGAAATGTGGCTATTTTTTTTTTGTTTAAAATTTACATTTACGTATGTAAAACAATCTCTCTCTCTCTCTCTCTCTCTCTCTCTCTCTCTCTCTCTCTCTCTCTCTCTCTCTCTCGTAGATTGTTTTCCTGCTTTGCTACGTATGTATGATTTTATATAGATACGGTAAATAATATTTGTAATAACATATTTTATTAAAGCTTTTACTGTAATATCATTATTTATCACTTTCATCATGCGCGTTAAATTCCTTAGTTTGTTTACTGAGCGTACTTTATGACGCCGTCGTTTCAGGCGGCGTCATAAAGAAAAACATTTCATTTGGAAGTCCTAAGAAAAATTAAGTAAAACATTAGTAATAACCAAATCAACATACTGTACTGAATAATCAATATAATCGATGCAGAAACTAACCTATACACAGATGTGTAAATGCGTTTGTTTCTTCATTATAATCAGAGATAAACGTAAACAAAACATTGGTTGCCATTTTTTATCGTGCTTTTTGGCGTGTTTAGGAAACGCATGATATAAAGTCGCCCTTAATATTTGTGCCTGTTTTAGTTTAGGGTACGTTAGTACATGCATTAAGTGTTCTGTACATTAAAGGGTAGTTTGTTAACAGTACTACGTACAAGGGAAGGTTTTAAAAGTCTGAATATACATGTTAAATAAATAGGTAAATATGGTGTCACTACTTCGCGGATTTTCACCTATCGCGGCCGGGTCTGGAACCTATCTACCGCGATAAACGAGGGTTCACTGTACAGGTGTTTTTCTTCAAATAAATCCTTGAACTCCTTTTTGGATCGGATTAATTGTTGATGACTTAGATCGTTTTTTTGGAATTTTCCCTTGACTAATTCAAAATGGCTGACCTTTCACAAGTTCTCAAGTTCAGAAAATGTAATGCTAGGGACTGTCATAGGCGTCTTCCAAAGGCTTCTCTCGACCCTCACACTGTTTGTTCCAATTGTCGGGGTAAAACCTGCCAATTGGAAGATCGGTGTGAGGAATGCGTGGGCCTTTCGGAATTCGATTGGATCGAATTTGATAAATATACACGCAGATTAGAGAGAGATAGGGTAAGGAGAAGTTCATCTAGGTCCGTAGATTTTTCCTCTCCACATGCCCCTGAACCTAATCCTTCCCCTGTAGTGGTTGTTCCTAACCCCCCTCCTAGCACTCAGGAACCGTCGATGCAAGACATGATGCGTGCTATCCATGCCTTGGGGGAGAGAGTTGAGGCCCTAGCAAGTGACCGGAATCAACTCATGGCGGACGTAAAGGAACTAAAGTGCCAAAGTGCCGCGGCGGAAAGTGTTAAAGTGCCTAGTGTTTCTCAAAGTGTTGTGAACAGTGTTGCGCTTGAGGGTTCGTCTGTTCGTGCCTGTCGTCCTCCTAGTCCGGGACCTCTTGCAAGCTCCCAAGCCCAGGGGAGAAGCAATGTCGTACGACTCATGGGTTCGAGAGGCCTTGATCAGCGAACAGACGTTCCCTCTATGGTATCAGGCATATCTCCCCAAGATCGCCCCTACCAACGTAAGACGAGAGAGCCCATTTTTACCTCGTCGTCCGAAGGTGTTTCTCGTAAGAAACCTTGGACCAAGGTCTCCAGACCTTTGAAACGTAAGTCGGTCCCTTCAGGACAAGTCCAACGTCCCGGTTGTAGCCACTGGGACAGTTCGGACTCGTTGCCGTCATCTGATGACTGCTCGCTGCCTAAGAGAGGCAAAGCTGTGCCGCCTCAGTCGCTCACCCCGTCTGTTGCCGCACCTGCTTCCGTAGACCCTAAATGGGTGTTACTGCAGGACATGCAGTCCAAGCTTGCGTCCTTGATGGAGGACTTCAATGCGGAGAAGGTTGCTGCTGAACCTTCTGGCCAACAACCATCCAAGCAGTCTGTTGTGCGTCCTGTTGACGTTGAGGTAGCTTTCTCGCGTCAACCAGTTGGGGTAGTACCTCCACCGATGCGACCCAGTGTGGGTTGCCAGCCGCACGTTGACGTTAGGCGACGCACGGAGGTGGTTGTTGAGGTTCAGGACGTTCATCAACCATCAGAGGTGACTTGTTTTGACGCGGTGTGTCAACCTCCGCAACCCGGTATGGTGTTGACTGCACAACCCAGACGGTCTAAACAGTCTAGGGTGGACGCTGTGCGTCCTCGCGCACCCATGGTTGTTGACAGTTCCCAGACTGTGCAGCAGTTCCATGACGCTGCGTCCGGCTCCGTCACGCATGCACCAGTTCGACCAGACTCGGCGAGTCAAACGTTGCCCACTCCTTTGCCGTTTCCTCATCAGTTATCGGATGAGGAACTGTCAGATGAGGACGTTGCTGAACCACAAGAGGATCAACCTTCAGAACTTGATGAGCCTAAGGCAACTCAACCATCCTTGGACTTTAGAAAAGTCATGGCTGTGTTTAAGGAGTTGTTCCCTGACCACTTTGTTTCTGTGGCTCCTCGTTCGCCGCCGTCGGAGTTTGTATTAGGCGTTCCTGCTACCGTGCCTGCCTTTACTAAACTCGTTCTCTCTCGCTCATCCAAGAGAGCTTTGCGGCTGTTGGGAGATTGGTTAGAGACCAAGAAGAGTTTAGGGAAGACAGCATTTGCCTTTCCCCCATCTAAACTCTCGTCTAGATCGAGCGTCTGGTATGCCACGGGAAAAATTCTCGGCTTGGGAGTTCCTGCCTCTGCCCAGGGCGACTTCTCAAGTCTTGTAGACTCTCCCCGCCGCCTTGCCATGAGACGCTCGAAGATTTGTTGGTCACCATCGGACCTGGACCACCTTCTTAAAGGTATATTTAGGGCTTTCGAAGTCTTTAACTTCCTAGACTGGTGTTTAGGAGCCCTGAGTAGGAAAATCTCTTCTGCAGATAAGGATGTTTCCTTGCTCATTATGTCCTGCATGGACAAGGCCGTCCGTGATGGGTCCAACGAACTTGCCGCCTCATTCACGTCCGGAGTCCTGAAGAAGCGAGAGTCTCTATGTTCTTTCCTGTCTGCTGGAGTGACGCTATGCCAAAGATCTGAGCTACTCTTTGCGCCCCTTTCCAAGTGCCTGTTTCCTGAAGTCTTGGTTAAGGAAATTGCCTTGTCTTTAGTACAGAAGGACACCCACGATCTAGTTGCGTCCTCGGCTCGCAAAGCTCCCCCTTTGCCTACATTGTCTGCTAGACCGAGGATAGACACTCCAGCGTCTCGGTTTATCCCGCCCTTTCGTGGCAGAGCCTCCAGCAGGGGAGGTGCTCGTGCCGAAGGGAAGCGAGGGAAGAGGAAAGGATCCAAGTCCTCTAAGGGCAGTCTGACTGCCCGCAACTTCAGACAGCAGTATGAGCCAGACTCAAGAACTTCTGGCAAGCCTGGGAGATCAACAATCTGTGAGGTTGCTCGGAGAGGGGTACAAAATCCCTTTTGTACGCAAACCCCCTCTAGCGACGTCCCCCATCGATCTCTCTCCCAGGTACAGAGAGGAAGAAAAGAGACAAGCCCTGAAACTGGAAGTGTCTCTTTTGCTAGAGAAGGGAGCGGTGGTCAAAGTCTCGGACCTTCAATCACCGGGGTTTTACAACCGTCTCTTCCTAGTATCAAAGAAGACAGGAGGTTGGAGACCGGTGCTAGACGTCAGTGCTCTGAATGTCTTTGTCACAAAGATGAAGTTTTCCATGGAGACCACAAAGTCAGTCTTAGCAGCAGTCAGAAAGGAAGACTGGATGGTCTCTCTAGACCTAAGGGATGCCTACTTCCACATCCCCATTCACTCAGACTCCCAACCTTTTCTGAGATTCGTCTTCGAAGATGTGGTTTACCAGTTTCGGGCCCTGTGCTTTGGCCTAAGCACAGCTCCTTTCGTTTTTACGAGGCTGATGAGGAATGTGGCGAAATTCCTCCACTTATCGGACATCCGAGCCTCCCTTTATTTGGACGACTGGCTTCTCAGAGCCTCTTCCAGTCGTCGCTGTCTGAAGGATCTCAAGTGGACTCTAGATCTGACCAAGGAATTGGGACTCCTAGTCAATTTGGAAAAGTCGCAGCTGGTCCCATCCCAAACTATTCTGTATTTAGGGATGGAGATTCACAGTCAAGCTTTTCGGGCTTTTCCGTCGGCCCCCAGAATAGATCAAGCCCTGCTCTCCATCCAGAAGATGCTGAAGAAAGAACGCTGCTCAGTCAGGCTGTGGATGACTCTGGTAGGGACGCTGTCATCCCTGGAGCAATTTGTATCACTAGGAAGACTACACCTCCGTCCTCTTCAATTCCATCTGGCTTTTCACTGGAAAAAGGACAAGACGCTAGAGGCGGTCTCGATCCTGATTTCCGAAAAGATAAAGTCTTGTCTGACTTGGTGGAAGGACAATATCAACCTAAGAGAGGGTCTTCCCCTGGCAGTTCAGATACCCAACCACGTTCTCTTCTCGGACGCATCGGACTTGGGCTGGGGCGCGACGCTAGACGGTCGGGAATGCTCAGGTCTGTGGAACTCGAGTCAGAGGAGCATGCATATCAACTGCAAGGAGCTTTTGGCAGTTCATCTGGCCTTGAGAAGCTTCGAGTATCTCCTTCGAGGCAAAGTGGTGGAAGTAAACTCGGACAACACCACGGCCTTGGCGTACATCTCCAAACAGGGAGGTACCCACTCACTGACGTTGTACGAGATCGCAAGGGACCTGCTCATCTGGTCAAAAGATCGAGGCATCTCCCTAGTAACGAGGTTCATCCAAGGCGACTTGAACGTCCTAGCAGATTGTCTCAGTCGGAAAGGTCAAGTAATTCCAACCGAATGGACCCTCCACAAGGATGTGTGCAAGAGACTTTGGGCCACTTGTGGTCAACCCACCATAGATCTCTTTGCAACCTCGCTGACCAAGAGGCTTCCAATCTATTGCTCTCCAGTCCCGGACCCAGCAGCAATACATATAGATGCCTTCCTCCTAGATTGGTCACATCTGGATCTTTACGCATTCCCACCATTCAAGATTGTCAACAAGGTACTGCAGAAGTTCGCCTCTCACGAAGGGACAAGGTTGACGTTAGTTGCTCCCCTCTGGCCCGCGAGAGAATGGTTCACCGAGGTACTTCGATGGTTAGTAGACGTTCCCAGAAGTCTTCCTCTAAGAGTAGACCTTCTACGTCAGCCACACGTAAAGAAGGTACACCAAAGCCTCCACGCTCTTCGTCTGACTGCCTTCAGACTATCGAAAGACTCTCGAGAGCTAGAGGCTTTTCGAAGGAGGCAGCCAGTGCGATTGCTAGAGCAAGGAGAGCGTCTACCATTAGAGTCTACCAATCGAAGTGGGAAGTCTTCCGAGACTGGTGCAAGTCAGTTTCTGTATCCTCGACCAGTACCTCTGTAGCCCAAATAGCTGATTTTATCTTATACCTGAGAAAAGGACGATCCCTTTCAGCTCCCACTATCAAGGGCTACAGAAGCATGTTGGCATCGGTCTTCCAGCATAGAGGCTTAGATCTTTCCAACAATAAAGATCTGCAAGACCTCCTTAAGTCTTTCGAGACCACTAAGGAGCGTCGTTTGGCTACTCCTGGGTGGAATTTAGACGTGGTCCTAAGATTCCTCATGTCAGACAGGTTTGAGCCTTTACAGTCAGCCTCCCTGAAAGATCTCACTCTTAAGACTCTTTTCCTGGTATGCTTAGCCTCGGCTAAAAGAGTCAGTGAGATTCATGCCTTCAGCAAGAACATCGGATTTTCGTCAGAAAAAGCTACTTATTCGCTGCAACTTGGTTTTCTAGCCAAAAATGAGCTACCTTCTCGTCCTTGGCCTAAATCTTTTGATATTCCCAGCTTATCGGAGATCGTAGGCAATGAACTAGAAAGAGTCTTATGCCCTGTTAGAGCTCTTAAGTTCTACTTAGCTCGTACTAAACCTTTACGAGGCCAATCTGAAGCTTTATGGTGTTCGGTTAAGAAACCATCCTTGCCTATGTCAAAGAATGCTTGGTCAGACTTTATCAGATTGTTAATACGAGAAGCTCATTCACATCTGAGTGAGGAAGACCGATCTTTGCTTAAGGTTAAGACGCACGAGGTTAGAGCTGTAGCAACTTCCGTGGCCTTTAAGCAAAATAGATCTCTGCAAAGTATAATGGACGCAACCTATTGGAAAAGCAAGTCAGTGTTCGCGTCATTTTACTTGAAAGATGTCCAGTCTCTTTACGAGAACTGCTACACACTGGGACCATTCGTAGCAGCGAGTGCAGTAGTGGGTGAGGGCTCAACCACTACAATTCCCTAATTCCATATCCTTTTAATCTGTCTCTTGAAATGTTTTAATGTTGTTTTTATGGGTTGTCTGGAAGGCTAAGAAGCCTTTCGCATCCTGGTTGATTTGGCGGGTGGTCAAAGTCATTTCTTGAGAGCGCCCAGATTAGGGGTTTGATGAGGTCCTGTTGTATGGGTTGCAGCCCTTGATACTTCAGCTCCTAGGGGTCTGTCAGCATCCTAAGAGGATCGCGGGGCTCCGTAAGGAAGACGTACTTACAAGGCAGAGTAATCGTCTAAGTCGACTTCCTTACCAGGTACCTATTTATTTTGTTTTTGTTATATTGATAACTGTCAAAATGAAATAAAAAACTCTTAGCTTATACGATGTAAACATATTTAACTGGTCTCTACCCACCTCCTTGGGTGTGAATCAGCTATTATATATTCACCGGCTAAGTTAAATATTTAAAAATGATATTTTAATTATAAAATAAATTTTTGAATATACTTACCCGGTGAATATATAAATTAAACGACCCTCCCTTCCTCCCCAATAGAGACGCAGTGGGATGAGAAGAAATTGAGTCTTTGTTTACATCGAGAGTGGTATCTGGCCGACAGTTGGCGCTGGTGGGCACACCCGCAACCTGTATAGCGATCGCTGGCGAGTTTTTACTGTTTTTTGTCTGTCGAGCAACAGAGTTGCAGCTATTATATATTCACCGGGTAAGTATATTCAAAAATTTATTTTATAATTAAAATATCATTTTTTTATGTTGTAGTACAGTACAAATATAGGATTCTGATGTGAGTAGTTGGTTCTTTAGGTTATAGTTAAGTTATTTTCAATTAATGATGGTTATTATATCTTGAGGCTATGAGAGAGGGGCATGAAATATACATATGTACATTAGAATAAGTCTATATTGAGATTTTATATTTGCCATTGATCCTCTGGTGGTTCTGGTCTTGACACAATCACTGTCAGCCTCGTGACTCGCAAACTTCGTTACGGTGAGCAATGGCATCATGGGTTGACCTACTTTTATGTTGACACTTCATAGCGTAACTGAGAAAGGAATAAAGATAAGCTGGAAATTGCATTAAAAAGATCAATAAATTTTCTATATAGCTAAGTAATTGGACGACACATCAAGTGCATCATTAGATCTTTAGAGGGTTAATTAAGAGTAACAAAAGTTTACTGAATAAAAGTATGCTTGTTTAAAAAAACAAAGCAATATGATCTGTATGGTACTCTTCTTATGAAATGAATGTTGAAATTCATGCTTTACTTTTTTATTTAGTAAGTTTCATTCTTCAAGATTATATCTTAATAAACTGTAACCATTATTAATTGTACGGAATTACTGTATTCAATTTCATGTTCCAAGTCCCTGATCCTTTTTGAAAGCCAAGATATTGCTGCAATGCTGTAATCCATTTTGACAAAATTGAGCTATAATACCGACACTCATAGAGTGAGCGAGCTGGGTTTATTCCTGGTATTCCATGCATCCTTTTTTTCTCTGGTATATATATAGCAATAACTATGCCTTAGAAATGGTGCTATAAGGAGCATTTCACGGAGCAACACAGGTCGAGCCCAGAAATAGATTTTTCCTTCGTCAAAATCCCTTTTCTAATTGAAATACTTGTGATTCTGGATTCTGTTATGTTGCAGAATTCATAGTTGTTCCTATACGAATACAAACCTAAGTCCTTTAATAGGAAGATGATTTGTAGCTGGAAAATCGGCAGTAAAATTTACAGGTATAGTGGGGTCACCGATACCAAATTAGGCAGCGGCATTGGAGAACACACCTGGGAAGGCCTAGACTTAACCCTTTTACCCCCAGGCTATTTGGAAATTTCCAACCCTTAACCCCCAGGGGGTTATTTTTTTCCCCAGCACATTTTGCAGTATATATTTTTTTTAAATTGCTATTACAGCCTTAATTTTTGTCATAGAGAGGTCAGGTTGGTCTCATTCTCTTGGAAAATGCCTGAATTTTCTCAAAAAATTATCAAAAATATGAAAAAAAAATTTTTATAGCAATTTTTTGCAAGGACGTAACGGTACGTCCATGGGGGTAAAGGGATGGCTTTTGTGAAACGTACCAGTACGTCCTTTTGGGGTAAAAGGGTTAAATGCCGTTTTTCCTGCTCAGAAGAGTAATCAACAAGGTATGGAATACCCAATACCTGAAAATGACCAGTAGCTCCCAAATAGATGCATGCAGAATGGTACCCAGACCTGTTAATGTTTTTATCCAAGGCTCCAAGACATCTACCCATGCAACAAGATCTATGCTAACCGCACCTTTAGAGACACCACAATACCCTGATATAGCTGTGTCTTCACGGATGGAGGTTATTCACCATCTCAGAGCAAGAGGTTTTTCATGAAAAACTGCACAAGATATGTCTGCATACCTCAGAAGATCATCTACGGGAGTCTATCAGGCTAAGTAGGCTATCTTCTGTGATTGGTGCTTTAGGAGAGACACTTCTCCTTTCAGAGCCTCTATCGAACGGATTTCAGACTTCCTAGTCTTCTTATAAAGAGAAAAACTCCTTTCACTCTCAGGGGTAAATTGCTACTGCTCAGCTTTGAGCCAGGTCTTTAAAGTGAAAGGAATCGACCTTTCATCTTTATAGGAATTGTCTATGTTGGTGATGAGATTCAAACAATCTTGTCAACCAAGAGAGCTCATAACTTACTTCTGGAATGTAGCGAAGGTTCTTAGGTCTGAAAAAATAGCCACTTACAAACAATTAAATAGAGCATTGAATAGGAACCCATCTCTCAAAACTTGTTTTATTCTTACTTTAGTTTCAACAAAATGGTTAAGCACACAGTGTTGGAGGAACGTATTGTTTTCCTTTGTTTCAGAGATCAAAGAGAAAACTCAAAACACAGCCATAAATGACCCAAGATTTTATTCTTTTTAAATTTCATTTCTTAGGGAAGCAACTGATAATCCAGATGAGTTGTTTCTATGCCCTCTAAGAGCACTCAAATACTATCTCAAAAGAACTCAACCATTCAAAGAACAGCTGCAGAACCTGTTCATCAGGTCAGGAAGGCTTACGAAGAAAATAACAAGAAACGCCATCTCTTTCTGGCTTCGGGAAACTATTAATAGAGTGCTGGACCAGTCGATAGATGGCCAGGGATATCTAACTCACGCATGCATTCACAAAGTCAGAGGAGTTGGCCTCGTTAGTCGTCCGGGAGAATGTCATGAGTTTGGAAACGTCAAGACAACCTTTGTGTTCCACTATCTATGGGAATGTACCCACAAGTCACCTGAAACTTTCTCCTTAGGGCCTGTAGCAGCTGCTTAACAATGGGTGTAAGGTACATAGCTCCCTCACAGGACAAGAAGCATCTCATTTGAAATAACAGTTACAACTACAGGTTTATGTGAGATTAAAAATGTCTTGGGATCTTTCTTTTTCTTCTTCTCCTTCCTTGGGGTGCAGCACTTGGATCGTTATATCGCTGAAACAGACTTTGATGTAAGTAAAACACCATACCTAGTCTTTCAATGTAAAGATATCAATTTACGGAGCTTTACATTACAAACACAATACCTTTAAGGGTACAGTATAGTTCTTCTGTGACCGCCTGTCTATGACAGTAACCTAGCCCCATCTGATACCCAGGTGATAGGAAGTGGATTAAAGTCAATACTCTTGATCCTCGTAAGGACTGAGTGTTAGAAATCCGGGGATTGTAAACATAGGAACTTCTGATAAGTCTCCTGATTGGCCTGATTAGTAATGTCTCTGCCTGGTGTTTGTCAGTCGGGGGTTTGAGACCCGCTCAGACTCGTTAGTGCCATTTGTGTATGCAATCTTCCCATCCCTGTGAGCTAAGGTAGGCAGGTTTGGGGGAGCCTATAGGTCCATGTGCTGAGTCATCAGCAGCCATTGCCTCGCCCTCTCTGATCCTAGCTTAGGTGGAGAGGAGTCTTGGGTGCTGATCATATAATATATGATCAGTCTCTAGGGCATTGTCCTGCTTGCTAGGACAATGTCACTGTCCTTTGCCTCTGCCATTCATGAGCAGCCTTTAAACCTTTAAAGGACAAAGGTCTGTATGTATGTAGGAACTAATCACAAATTTTTTCAAGTAATTTGTATTTTTCCTAACTGTACAAACTTGAGTTCTTTAAGTTATACTCCCCACCTCATCCACCTTGCAAGTTCTAGGTGAAGGTCTAAGTGGCTTCTCAGTTAGCTGGTGGGGCGTGGGGCTTTCCCACTACCCGGCAGTAATTACCGACACCTCGTTATAATTTTAACAGCCGAGTTTCGAGCCTCACTGAAATCATACTGTTATTAAAGGCCTCAGGTTTGTATAATTAGGAAAAATACAAATTACTTTTAAAAGTTGCGATATTCTTTTGAATAAGAATTATGGCACTTGTTAGTTACAATATAAAGCTAATTTAATCATGGTTATCTATAGAAATTATTTTAATCAGGAAACATTTTAGTTTTAACTTTTAAAAGTTCTTGTACTATGAAGTTTCACCATTGCCATGAGTTATAAAACAAGGCCAATTTTTATTTATTTTTATTTGCGATATTCCTCTCTTTTTATTTGTATATAGGGATTGCCTATCATTAGTCCTCTCATATTTATTACTTATTACCCATAATATAGACACTGTGAAATATAGAAATCTCTGTGTGTGTTGATAACCTGTTCACGTTGTGTCATTAGGTGTGTGACTCCCATTCTTTATCTTGCCCTCATTTCTTTTAAATCGTTAATTTTAAGAAAATTTTAAAAATGTCATTAAGAGGGATTCATAACTTTAGTTTAAACAGGTGTCTGTTTATTGCATACAATTTCTTTAATCTACTACAAATTCAGTTATCATAATCTACCCATTAGGAACCGTGGAAATTTCAAGTGGTAGTATTGTATATGTTTGTTAATTTTGTTTGTTTTGTTGTTAGTTACTCGAAAAACATGTCAACATTGGGAGCTACAGTTTAAATATATCTAATATCAATGATAAGATTTTAGATGGCAAATATCGTAGCTTATAAATAAGGCTACACTTCATTTCTTGTGTCTTTTTTTTTTTTTTTTTGAGAAAACATTGATGTTGCCATCAAATGTTATACAATACTAAGATTATAAATAGATTCATTTTTGTTATTTCAGGAATTATAAACCAAAATCAGATAATCTAGAAGGGGCAGTCATGCCTTCAGTTGAACCTGCCGATGTGGAAGACTTGGTTCGAGATCAAATTGAAGATGGTGAAAAAGCCAAAGAGGAAGTCCAGGTCTCTAATTCTTGAAGTTGTTGTTATAAAGTTTATTTGTGTATATGGGAACCCTAAAGAATCTTTGAAGTGAATAAGGATCTTCTGCTTTGATCATAATTTTTGTAAACATCGAAGATCAAATGATACAGTAGTTAAGATACATGAGAAAACAGAAGAAAAGGTCTCAGAACAAATTATGCAAACCATTTTGAATAACAAAATATAAAAATGCATGGCAAATTTGCAAGCTTGGTGCAAAGTAATGCAAATGAGAAAAGCAGAAAGGTAGATGACTTAAAGTCAATTTTGTTCTTACATAGTTACAAACCCTCGTTCTTCGACGACATCAGTGACTTTGACGAAGGCGACATCTTTGATGGATTTCTTTGTTCTGTAAGAGTCGTTCGTATTTTTTGGATGATCTATAGACATTAGGTTTAGTGTCTATAATTTGCTGTGGAATTAGAATTCCAAATTGTCTTTTGTCCTAAAATGCAGTCATTTCTAGTTAGAAGTTTAGTCACAGAAGCTCACAAGGAGTTGAATCAAAATCTTATAAAAGCCATAACTGTTAAGGTTCAGTATATTATGGATGCACCTACATCTCGTACATTTTGCAGAAATTTTTCTTTGGAAAGAGTTTTAGTATTATTTCAATAGCATTCCATGTTGGTGTTTGCTGAAAACTATTTTGAAGAATTTGGGCTCTAGGTCCTATAGTAACTACTCGTAATGTGGTCTTTTTAACTTTTTAAGTTCAGTAATTTATAATTTTATTTTCAAAATTTTTCAAATATCATTAGAAAGGCAATTTTCAATATTAAACTTACCCGATAATCATGTAGCTGTCAACTCCGTTGCCCGACAGAATTCTATGGAGGGATACGCCAGCTATCACAATACTAGAAGGGGGTGTACTTACCAGCGCCACCTGTGGCCAGGTACTATAGTACTTCTTGTTGACACCTCCTCAATTTTTCCTCTGTCGTGCTTCCGGCAAGACGTTCTGGGATACGCTTATGATCTTCGAGTATTTTCACGGCTTTTGGTGAAGTATTCTCTCAGATTTCGGCTGTCGCTTTACTGGAAACCTTCTTATATTAGCTTAGATAGCTTTTATATAGTCCTGATTAACGGTTAACGATCTTTTGCTTGATTTTGGAACCCCACTTGGCTAACTCTTTGGATTCAAGATGTCTGACATTTCGCAAGCCCCCACCCATAGGCGATGTAGGTCTTGTAATAGGCGTATTCCGAAGGCCTCGGTAGATCCTCACACCGCTTGTTCTGACTGTAGGGATAGGCCCTGTCAGTTAGAAAATCGATGTGAGGAATGCGCCGGACTTTCGGAACTTGATTTTGTCCGTCTTTTGAAATATTCAACTAAGTTAGAGAAAGGTAGAGTTAGGAGGAGTTCTTCTCACTCTTCACTTTTTTCCTCACCTCATGATCCCCTACCTTTTCCTACCCCTGTAGTGGCTACCCCCGAACCTACTATTTGCCCTCAGCCTGATATGTCTGTTGTGTTGCGTGCTATTCAGGCCTTAGGCGATAAAGTAGAGTCAGTGGTAAGTGATCATAAGTCTCTTATGGCCGAAGTCAAGGAACTTAAGGTCAAGAGTGCAGTGGGTGGAATTAGTGCCAGTGCTGTGACGAGTGCTAGTGTCAGTGCAGTGCCAAGTGCTAGTGTCAGTGTCAGTGTGGTGCGTGAGGATACTTCTGTGCGTGTCAGTCGTTCTCCCAGTCCGGGACCTCTTGCAAGCTCCCAAGCCCAGGGGAGAAGCAATGTCGAAGGGCAAAAGGGTTCGGCAGGCCTTGATCGGCGCACAGAAGTATCCTCGGTGGTTGCGGGCGTGTCTTCCAGAGACCGTCACTCCCACCTGCGGACGATTGAGCCCGTCTTTTACTCGTCCGCTGATCTATTGTCAGGGAAGAAACGCTGGACTCAGGTCTCTAGACCACTCAAACGCAGAGTCCAGTCCGCGAGTGCTCAACCGGGCTGCAGTCATTGGCTCAGCTCTGACTCGCCGCAGTCATCAGTCGACTGTACTCCGCCCAAGAGGAGTAAGGTTCTGCCGCAACAGATCTCGACTGTTCAGGCTTTACCTCAGCAGACCTTAGTGTCTGCCGACCCCAAGTTGTCTCTACTGCAGTCCATGCAAGCACAGCTTTCGGTCTTGATGAGTGAGTGTCGGGCTGAGAAGGTTGCGCCTCCGCCTCCGCCTGCACTCGCTCCGCCTGCGCTCGCTCCGCCTGACCGCAGTACCGCCTGCCAGGCGTACGATGTTGAGCCACGTTCTGAGTTTACTGTTCCCAGTGGTGTACAGCCTCCGCCTTCCTTAAGGCAACCTCAGCAATGGGATCAGGAGGCTTATACCTCTCTTCCTCCGCTTCCACTTGCTGCTCCACCAGTGATGCAACACTCGGTTGAGGTACAACAACCTCTCCCGTCCATGAGTCAGTCTCCTCAGCGCTCGCTGCAGTGAGCTCAACCCTCCACAAGGCAAGCACCACAACACCTTAGCCTTGCGCCTCAGGAGCCTCAGCTTGCGAGACATTTACTACGTTCTGCGCAGCCTCTACCTCATCGCGCTCCGCTCACACCGCAGGAACAGGAACTTGCTACTCCGCTTCCGCCAACCTCTCAGCAAGCGCAACCCTTGAGTTCAGCCACTCATGCCAGGAGTCAGCCTCCTCCACCCATGCGCCTTCCTGCTGCTTCTTCTTTTGTTCAGCCTTTGCAGTCTGAGCCTCAGGTTTTCCCTCAACAGATTCTTGAAGAGGAAACCACTAATATTGTTGTTCCTGCTCGTTCTGACTCTGCTGTTCAGCATTCCTGTCCGATCTCTTCGCTACACTCTGGTGATGAGGCGTCTGATGATGAGGCGGCACACCTGGATCCCTCATCAGACGTGGATGAATCCAAGCCTTCTCCACCGTCTATTGACTTTCGTAAGGTCTTGGCTCTGCTTAGGGAGGTATACCCAGACCACTTTGTCTCTGCTATTCCCCGCTCTCCACCATCTGAGTTTTCGCTGGGCATGCAGCCAGCTAAGTCTACCTATACTAAGCTAGTCCTAGCAAGGTCCTCTAAGAGAGCGTTAAGGATCTTAGGGGAGTGGCTGCAGACTAAGCAACACCTTGGCAAGACTTCTTTCATGTTTCCTCCGACTAAGCTCACTTCTAAAGCGAGCGTTTGGTATGCCACAGGAGAGGAACCAGGCTTGGGAGTACCTGCCTCTGCCCAGGCTGACTTCTCAAGTCTGGTAGACTCGCCTCGTAGAACTGCAATGAGGCGCTCTAAGGTTTGCTGGACCTTCTCAGACCTTGATCACTTCCTGAAGGGTGTTTTTAGAGCATTTGAGATGTTCAACTTTCTAGACTGGTGCCTGGGGGCCCTCAGCAAGAAGACCTCCCCTGCGGACAAGGATTCTGCCATGCTATTAATGTCCTGCATGGATAAGGCCATTAGAGATGGATCTGGCGAGCTTGCGTCGATGTTTGTATCAGGGGTTCTTAAGAAAAGGGAACAGCTTTGTACCTTCCTTTCCTCCAGCATTACACCTTGTCAAAGGTCACAACTCCTTTTCGCTCCGCTCTCGAAGTTCCTCTTCCCCGAAGAGCTGGTTAAGGACTTGTCTGCTGCCCTGATACAAAAGGACACACATGATCTTGTAGCCTCATCGGCTCGTAAGTCTAAGGTTGCTACCTCAGTCCCCAGGACTTATCGCATCCCAGTGGCTGATACTCCTGCTACGAGGTTCATACCGCCCTTTCGTGGTAGAGCCCCCAGCCGAGGAAGCTCCCGTCCAGACTCTTCCAGGAGCAAGTCTAGGAAAGGCTCCAAGGCCTCTAAAGGAAAAAACTGACTCTCCGCATCTCCAGACAGCAGTAGGAGCCAGACTCAAGAGCTTCTGGCAAGCCTGGGAAAAGAGAGGTGCAGACGCCCAGTCTGTCAGTTGGCTGAGGGAGGGTTACAGGATTCCATTCTGCCTCAAACCCCCTCTGACCACATCTCCCATCAACCTCTCTCCCAACTACAAAGAAGAGGACAAGAGGCTAGCGTTGCACCAGGAGGTGTCGCTACTTGTGCAGAAGAAGGCTGTGGTTATAGTCCGGGACCATCAATCCCCGGGCTTCTACAACCGTCTCTTTCTGGTGGCCAAGAAGACAGGAGGTTGGAGACCGGTGCTGGACGTCAGCGCGCTCAATGCGTATGTCACCAAGCAGACGTTCACGATGGAGACGACGAAGTCGGTCCTAGCAGCGGTCAGGCAGGAGGACTGGATGGTCTCGTTGGACTTGAAAGATGCCTACTTTCACGTTCCTATTCATCCAGACTCCCAACCTTTCCTGAGATTCGTTTTTGGAAAGGTTGTCTACCAATTCCAAGCCCTGTGTTTTGGCCTAAGCACAGCTCCTATGGTGTTCACGCATCTGATGAGGAATATAGCAAAATTCCTCCACTTATCGGACATCAGAGCCTCCCTCTACTTAGACGACTGGCTGTTGAGAGCCTCCACGAGTCGTCGCTGTCTGGAGAGTCTCAACTGGACTTTGGACTTAATCAGAGAACTGGGTCTGTTAGTCAACATAGAAAAGTCTCAGCTCATTCCCTCCCAATCCATTGTGTACCTGGGAATGGAGATTCGGAGTCAGGATTTTCGGGCTTTTCCTTCGGCCCCCAGGATAAGCCAAGCCCTAGAGTGCATCATGAGCATGCTGAAGAGGAGCAGTTGCTCGGTGAGACAGTGGATGAGTCTCACAGGGACCCTTTCATCACTGGCCCTGTTCGTCGAGCTAGGGAGACTCCACCTCCGCCCTCTTCAATTCCATCTTGCAGCTCATTGGGACAAGGGTTTGACTCTCGAAACAGTCTCTATCCCAGTCACCAAAGAGATGAAGACCACTCTCTTGTGGTGGAAGAACAATCTCCTTCTCAGGGAGGGCCTATCGTTGGCTATTCAGACCCCCAATCTTCATCTCTTCTCAGATGCATTGGACTCGGGCTGGGGTGCGACCTTGAACGGACGGGAATGCTCGGGAACGTGGAACGAGGAACAGGGAACGCTCCACATCAACTGCAAGGAGCTACTAGCAGTTCATTTAGCCCTGCTGAACTTCAAGTCCCTCCTGCTAGGCAAAGTGGTGGAGGTGAACTCAGACAACACCACAGCCTTGGCTTACATCTCCAAGCAAGGAAGGACCCATTCGAGGAGCCTATACGAGATCGCAAGGGACCTCCTCATTTGGTCAAGAAGTCAAAACCTCACTTTGGTCACGAGGTTCATTCAGGGCAATATGAACGTCTCAGCAGATCGCCTAAGCAGAAGGAATCAGGTCATTCCCACGGAATGGACCCTCCACAAGAGTGTGTGCAACAGACTTTGGACCTTGTGGGGTCAACCTACCATAGATCTGTTTGCCACCTCCATAACCAAGAGACTTCCGCTGTACTGTTCCCCAGTTCCAGACCCTGCAGCAGTTCATGTGGATGCTTTTCTACTGAACTGGTCCCATCTCGACCTTTACGCATTCCCACCGTTCAAGATAATAAACAAAGTTCTGCAGAAATTCATCTCGCACGAAGGGACACGGCTGACGCTGGTTGCTCCCCTTAGGCCTGCAAGAGAATGGTTCACAGAGGTACTTCAATGGCTAGTCGACATCCCCAGGACTCTACCTCTAAGAGTGGACCTTCTACGTCAACCTCACGTAGACAGGTTGCACCCAAACCTCCACGCTCTTCGGCTGACTGCCTTCAGACTGTCGAAAGATTCGCTAGAGCTAGAGGCTTTTCGAAGGAGGCAGCCAGTGCGATTGCCAGAGCAAGAAGGGTTTCCACTCGTAGAGTCTACCAATCTAAGTGGGAAGTCTTCCGGAGCTGGTGTAGAGCCAATTCAGTATCCTCTACCAATACCTCTGTGACCCAAATAGCTGACTTCCTTTTACATCTTAGGAATGAGAGATCCCTTTCAGCCCCTACGATTAAAGGGTATAGGAGTATGTTGGCTTCAGTTCTCCGCCACAGAGGTTTGGACCTTTCTTCCAACAAGGACCTTCAAGACATCCTTAAGTCTTTTGAGACGTCTAAAGAGCGTCGTCTATCCACTCCAGGCTGGAACCTAGACGTAGTCTTAAGGTTCCTTATGTCACCTAGGTTCGAACCTCTCCAGTCAGCTTCCTTCAAGGACCTTACCCTCAAGACTCTTTTTCTCGTCTGCCTTGCAACAGCTAAGAGAGTCAGTGAGGTTCATGCCTTCAGCAAGAACATTGGTTTCACGACCGAATCTGCAACATGTTCTTTTCAGCTCGGATTCCTAGCAAAGAACGAACTTCCTTCACGTCCTTGGCCTAGATCGTTTGAAATACCTAGCCTCTCCAACATGGTAGGTAACGAACTAGAGAGAGTTCTTTGCCCTGTCAGAGCTCTCAAGTATTATCTTAATAGGTCTAAACCTATTCGAGGACAGTCAGAAGCCTTATGGTGTGCCATCAAGAAACCTTCGAGGCCCATGTCCAAGAACGGGGTTTCGTATTATATAAGGCTTCTGATTAGAGAAGCCCATTCTCACTTAAAGGAGGAAGACCTTGCATTGCTGAAGGTAAGGACCCACGAAGTAAGAGCCGTAGCTACTTCGATGGCCTTTAATAAAAACCGTTCTCTGCAGAGCATAATGGATGCAACCTATTGGAGGAGCAAGTCAGTGTTTGCATCATTTTATCTTAAAGATGTCCAGTCTCTTTACGAGAACTGCTACACCCTGGGACCATTCGTAGCAGCGAGTGCAGTAGTAGGTGAGGGCTCAGCCACTACATTCCCTTAATCCCATAACCTTTTTTAACCTTTCTCTTGAATGCTTTTATTGTTGTTTTTATGGTTGTTACGGTAGGCTAAGAAGCCTTCCGCATCCTTTTGATTTGGCGGGTGGTCAATTCATTCTTGAGAAGCGCCTGGGTTAGAGGTTGTGTAGAGGTCCTTTAGTAGGGGTTGCAGCCCTATATACTTTAGCACCTTTGAGTTGATTCAGCCTCCAAGAGGAACGCTGCGCTCAGTAAGGAAGACGAACTTAAAAAAGAGGCAGAGTAACGGTTCAATTCGACTTCCTTACCAGGTACTTATTATTTCATTGTTATTTGAGATAACTGTTATATGAAATATGGGATACTTAGCTATCCTTTAATCTTGTACACTGGTTTTCACCCACCCCCCTGGGTGTGAATCAGCTACATGATTATCGGGTAAGTTTAATATTGAAAAATGTTATTTTTATTAGTAAAATAAATTTTTGAATATACTTACCCGATAATCATGATTTAATCGACCCTCCCTTCCTCCCCATAGAGAACCAGTGGACCGAGGAAAAATTGAGGAGGTGTCAACAAGAAGTACTATAGTACCTGGCCACAGGTGGCGCTGGTAAGTACACCCCCTTCTAGTATTGTGATAGCTGGCGTATCCCTCCATAGAATTCTGTCGGGCAACGGAGTTGACAGCTACATGATTATCGGGTAAGTATATTCAAAAATTTATTTTACTAATAAAAATAACATTTTGACATCCCATATTTCAAGGGTGGTTTGTTACCATTAATATAGACCAGTTGAGTCTATAATTCTAATATTTTATAGTACTATATTTTAATTCTATTATATACCTATCTCTTTCTTTCACTAATGTTTCACCTCTACTAGAGTTTGGGAGTCAGGAATATGAACATTAGGGGAGGTTAGCGAAATAAATGTAATTTAGATATTAGAATTTGTTAACCCTTTTACCCACAGGCTATTTGGAACTTTCCAACCCTTTACCCCCAGGGGTTATTTTTTTTTCAAGCACATTTTGCAATATAATTTATTTAAATTGCTCTAACAGCCTTAATTCTTGTCATAGAGAAGTCAGGTTGGTCTCATTCTCTTGGAAAATGCCTGAAGTTTCTGAAAAAAATTATCAAAAATATGCAGAAAAAAAATATAAATAGCAGTTTTTTGCAAGGACGTACGGGTACGTCCATGGGGGTAAAGGGATGGGTTTTGTGAAACGTACCAGTACGTCCTTTGGGGGTAAAAGGGTTAATTATGTACTTGCCTGATGTTCATATACATGCTTACCCTCATCCCCACTGCCTCGTGATATCAAGAGAATAAGAAATACGTGTAGTTTGACTTCAAAACTAAAATAACAAAGAGGTCCTGGCGCTTTGTTCCTTGCCATTAAGCGTTAACGTCTCATTACTTTTCTAGAGACATGTTTATTGAAAGGAAAGAAAATGGGAATATTTTTTTACAAATATAGTGGTAAATGCTGATAAAACAAGCTTCTTGAGGAGAAGCAAGATGAACATCAGGTGAGTATATGAATAAATCTTATTTTTTTAAATTTGTTTCTTTGTTGGTAATTTGTGTGATATATATTCCTTTAGGCACCAATTATAGAGTCGTCAAATACCTGTTAGATTTTAGTGGATTTTCTGCGTTCCTTATTTTATGCTTCGCCATTTTCTACAAGTTGATTTTCTTGATTGTTTTGTTTTATTTGTTTTATCTTCTCTTTGTCTCTATGGAACTTTCCACCTTAATAGAATATTTGTATGGGATGCTTCTCATTATCATAGTTTTCATCTGTGCAGATTAATATAAAAAGGAATACTTCTGGCTTTAGTCATGATTATAGAAAATAAATTCCAGCAATTATCTTGCTTAAACTCTTCTTGACAATTATCTCTCTTAAATTCTTCTTGACAATTATCTCTCTTAAACTCTTCTTGACAATTATCTCTCTTAAACTCTTCTTGTCAATTATCTCTCTTGAGCTCCTCTTGACAATTATCTCTCTAAAACTCTTCTTGACAATTATCTCTCTTAAACTCTCCTTGACTATTATCTCTTACTTAAACTCTTCTTGACAATTATCTCTCTTAAACTCTTCTTGACAATTATCTTGCTTAAACTCTTCTCGACAATTATCTCTCTTGAGCTCCTCTTGACAATTATTTCTCTTAAACTCTTCTTGACAATTATCTTGCTTAAACTCTTTTTGACAATTATCTCTCTTGAGCTCCTCTTGACAATTATCTCTCTTGAGCTCCTCTTGACAATTATCTCTCTTGAGCTCCTCTTGACAATTATCTCTCTTAAACTCTTCTTGACAATTATCTCTCTTAAACTCTTCTTGACAATTATCTCTCTTAAACTCTTCTTGTCAATTATCTCTCTTGAGCTCCTCTTGACAATTATCTCTCTAAAACTCTTCTTGACAATTATCTCTCTTAAACTCTCCTTGACTATTATCGCTTACTTAAACTCTTCTTGACAATTATCTCTCTTAAACTCTTCTTGACAATTATCTTGCTTAAACTCTTCTCGACAATTATCTCTCTTGAGCTCCTCTTGACAATTATCTCTCTTAAACTCTTTTTGACAATTATCTTGCTTAAACTCTTTTCGACAATTATCTCTCTTGAGCTCCTCTTGACAATTATCTCTCTTGAGCTCCTCTTGACAATTATCTCTCTTGAGCTCCTCTTGACAATTATCTCTCTTGAGCTCCTCTTGACAATTATCTCACTTAAACTCTTCTTGACAGTATGGTATTCTTCAGCATTTGTGATACTCTTGCCAAGCCACCCAAATTAGACATGACACAAAATGTTGGGGACACACCCCTGAGCAGTCTTTGTCATTTCAAAGAGAATAATGGGCATAAACAAGTACAGTACTGTACTTATCTAATACAGACAATGCCCTTTTTGTTCCCGTGCTATATTGGGGGACTCACCACAGAAAGCCCTAAGTCAGGATACAACAAAGCACTGTGTGTGAGATTAAGCTAAATCATAATCAACTAATGTAAATGAGATATCTTTATTTTAGCGTATTTCTTTTCTTTGTTAGTTCAAAGTGCTTTATCGGTGGCACAAAGTATATATTTCTCGAAACTATTTCTCTTGTGCTAAGAGTGTTTCACAAAAGTGGTTGTAGCTAATCTACTGTTTTTACACCCACTATTAACCCTTTTACCCCTGGGCTCTTTGGAAATTTCCAACCCTTAACCACCAAGGGGTTATTTTTTCCCCAGCACATTTTGCAGTATATATTTTTTAAATTGCTCTAACAGCCTTAATTTTTGTCATAGGGAGGTCAGGTTGGTCTCATTCTCTTGGAAAATGCCTGAAGTTTCTCAAAAAATTATCAAAAATATGTAAAAAAAAATTTAAATAGCAGTTTATGGCAAGGACGTACCGGTACGTCCATGGGGGTAAAGGGATGAGTTTTGTGAAACATACCAGTACATCCTTTGGGGGTAAAAGGGTTAATATAGAGATTAGTTACCTGACTAAACAGCAATATCATATTGCAAACAGATTTGTTTTAACCTGTTTTATAGTTTTAGAGGGAATACAGTAGATCCTCGACTTACAAACATTCGACTTTCAAACATTTGACTTACAAACATTTGACTTTCAAACATTTGACTTACAAACATTTGACTTTCAAACATTTGACTTACAAACATTTGACTTTCAAACATTTGACTTTCAAACATTTGACTTGCAAACATTTGACTTACATATATTTGACTTACAAACATTTGACTTACAAACATTTGACTTACAAACAAATCCAACTGAAAATGAAAAAGACAAGATAAAGAAATACTGTAATAAAACAATATATTATTATTTTTATTATTATTATTATTATTATTATTATTATTATTATTAAATGCTAAGCTACAACCCTAGTTGGAAAAGCAGGATGCTATAAGCCGAGGGGCCCCAACAGGGAAAATAGCCCAGTGAGGAAAGGAAATAAAGAAAAATAAAATATTTTAAGTATAGTGACATCATTAAAATAAATATTTCCTATAAAAACTAAAAAAAACTTTAACAAAACAAGAGGAAGAGAAACTAGATAGAAGTGTGCCCGAGTGTACCCTCAAGCAAGAGAACTCTAACCCAAGACAGTGGAAGGCCATGGCACAGAGGTTATGGCACTACCCAAGACTAGAGAACAATGGTTTGATTTTGGAGTGTCCTTCTCCTAGAAGAGCTGCTTACCATAGCTGAAGAGTCTCTTCTACCCTTACCAAGAGGAAAGTAGCTACTGAACAATTACAGTGCAGTAGTTAACCCCTTGGGTGAAGAAGAATTATTTGGCAATCTCAGTGTTGTCAGGTGTATGAGGACAGAGGAGAATTTGTAGAGAATAGGCCAGACTATTCGGTATCTGTGTAGGCAAAGGGAAAGAACCGTAACCAGACAGAAGGGTCTTATGTAATACTGTCTGGCCAGTCAAAGGACCCCATAACTCTCTAGCGGTAGTATCTCAACGGACGGTTGGTGCCCAGGCAAGCAAAACGTTATTTGTGATAACCTGATTTTTCAATATTTAACTTAGCCGGTGATTATAATAGCTGCAACTCTGTTGCTCAACAGAAAACTCTAAGGTAAGATTCGCCAGCGATCGCTACACAGGTTGCGGGTGTGCCTAACAGCGCCCTCTGTCGTCCAGATACCCAGTACTCAATGTAAACAAAGAACTCAATTTTCTCTCTGTCAAGCTATCGACAAGACGCTCTTACTCGCTGTTGCTAAACTGGAGTTTTTTCACAACTAATTGGTGAAGTACTTTATTCTAGTTTTGAGCTTTCGCTATGCAGGTGTTTTATCTTCATCTTAAATCTTGAACTCGTTTTGGATAGATTTAATTATGGTGACAAAGAGAGTATGGACTTTCTTTCACTTTTAAATGGCCGACCCTTCCCTTAGACGGAAGTGTGTTTAGGCTTTTAGTAATTATCTTATCACGTTATAGATTTTCCTCTATATATTTTATATCTCTCCGCCTTTATTAGGCCTCTTCGATTAACTTTCCATTTATTATAAACATATAAAAATAAATTTTAATGTTTTGTTTATATAGACCTTTCCTGAGAGTAGGCGGTCCTAACTTGGAAACCGAAGTTAATCAACGTTGAGCCCTTTACTGTATATCGTAATTAGCTTTTAAAGAGCTAAGGATTTAAAACTTTTTAAATGTAATATTTTATGAAAGAATTTCTTTGATAGTCTTCGTACTGTTTTCAAAGATGAACTAACGTTTAGTTTTTTTATGCTACGCAGTTGTTGACGTTCAGGACGTTCAACATGCGCTCTATCGTTACGATATAGAGAGAGTGTATCACGGTTTCACTTTGCAGTAAGAGTAAATCGATTCTGACGTTTTGTTCATTCTTTCTTAGCTTAAATGTTTTAAATTCTAATTTAAAGGAACTTTTTATTTGAAAAACCTTTCAGTTTTTTCCTTTAGTCAAATAACATGTTTTTTTGACGAAATATAATTGGGCTCTTCTCTTAGGTGCGAAATCAAGAGAGAAAGAGAGAGAGAGATAGAGACGGAGGGAGAGAGAGGAGAGAAAACGTTCCGTTCAAGCGGGTACGTTGTTCTCGTGTTACTCGCGTCCCTAGTCGCTGTACGGGGAGGAAGGATAAAACGTTTTTAGGTTTTTATTCTCGTCCCCAGGCTATGTGCGGTGAGAGATTGAAAACGTAGTTATATGAACTAGTGTTTAGTCTCTTTCCCAGCCACTGATTTTTTTATCTTAAAATATGTTTTCTGTTTTTTGCTGGTATTAATGAGCTTGCATTATACGACTGATTTCGCAATTACTACCTTTTAATGAAGGGTAGAATTGCGTGTTTCAGGTAGAAATAAGTGCAAAACAGAAAATCGAACTGATAAAGTGATATGCGCAAAGTGTTACAGTGTTGCGTCCGAGGCGCAAAGTGTTACAGTGTTGCGTCCGAGGGTTCGTCTGTTCGTGCCTGTCGTTCACCTAGTCCGGGACCTCTTACATGCTCCCAAGCCCAGGGGAGAAGTAATGTCAAACGACTTATGGGTTCGAGAGGCCTTGACCAACGAACAGACGTTTTTCCCTCTATGGTATCGGGTGTATCTTACCAAGATCTCCCCTACCATAAGACGAGAGAGACGTTGTTTCTCCTCGTCATCCGAAGGCTTTTCGCATAAGAAACCTGTCACAAGGTTTCGAAGCCCTTAAGCGAAAGTCAGTCCTTTCAGGACAGGTCCAGCGTCCTGGTTACAACCATAAGGACAGCTCTGACCCTATGCAGTCATCGGATAACTGCTCGCCGCCTAACAAAAGCGTAACACAGACTCCGAGAGTCTTTTTTTGTAGGCAAAGTGTTACCCTCGTCTCTTACCACAATCATTTCCGTTGATCCTTAATGGGTTGTATGGCAAGACATGCAGTATATGCTTGCCTCCCTTATGGAAGACTATTCTACCGATTAGTCCGTTGAGTCTAGCCGTTTATCTCATAGATATCCTGGCTTTCAGCCAACCTAACGTTCCTTTGTGCTTACTGTTGACGTTGGCGTAGCTTAGTCACGTCACTCAGGTTGTTTAGAACCACACTCGATGCGGTCTCGTGTGGTTTTTCAGCCGCATTTGGACGTTAGGCCACTTGCTGATGCTCCTGTTGACGTTCAAGACGTTCACTAACAATCGGAGTTGACTTGTTTTGACGCTGTGCGTCAACCTCCGCATTCTAGAGTTGTTTTGACTGCTCAGTCTAGGCAGTCAAAGCAGTCTCGAGTGGACGCTGTGCGTCCTCACGCACCTGTTGTGGTTGACAGTTCAGTTGTTGACAGTTCACAGACTGTCAAGCAGTTACATGACGTTGCGTTCTGGTCCGCTACTAATGCACCAGTGAGTGTGGACTCTGCTTGTAAAGCATTGCCACCACGGTAGGTCTCTCCCTTGCTTGAGACTCAGCTTTTATCGGACAAGGTTCCTGTAGATGAGGAAGTTGCTGTTCTCCCTCCTACTGATATTCCCTTGAGGACTCTGTCAGATGGAGAGGAGCCTAAAGCTGCTTAGCCTCCTATGGACTTTAATTAAATCATGATGATTTTTTTTAAAGATCTTTGTCCGGATCTTTTTGTAACTGCTGCTCCTCGTTCGCCTAAACGTCAGAGCTTACACTAGGCCTAGCTACTTCGAAGCCGTTGTTTTTAAGCTAGTGCTCTCTCGCTCTCCTAGAGAGCGTTACGTTGGCTAGGCGACTGGTTTTTCACCAGGAGGAGTTTGGGGGATACAGCCTTTGCTTTCCCTTCTTTTAAACTGGTTTATAGAGCAAGAGTCTGATATGACACGAGAGAAGTTCTCGGCTTGGGAGTTCATGCCTCTGCCCAGATAGACTTCTCAATTCTCGTAGACTCTCCCTGGCGCCTAGCCAGGAGACGCTCCAAGTTGTTTACAGGTCAACTTCACAGCTGTTTTCGAGCCTTTGAAGTTTTGCTGTACAATTATGTCACGCATAACAAGGCTTTCAGGGATGGTAAACGGTACCGCCTCAGTCGCTAACCCCGTCTGTTGCCACACCTGCTCCCGTAGACCCTAAATGGGCTTTGCTGCAAGACATGCAGTCCAAGCTTGCGTCCTTGATAGAGGACTTTAATGCGGAGAAGGTTGCTAGTTGAGGTGGTTCCTCCACCGATGCGACCCAGTGTGGGTTGCCAGCCGCACGTTGACGTTGAGCGACGCTCGGAGGTGGTTGTTGACGTTCAGGACGTTCAACAACCAGCAGAGGTGACTTGTTTTGACGCAGTGCGTCAACCTCAGCAACCCGGTAGGGTGTTGACTGCACAACCCAGACGGTCTAGACAGTCTCGGGTTGACGCTGTGCTTCCTCGCGCACCCATGGTTGTTGACAGTTCACAGACTGTGCAGCAGTTCCATGATATTGCGTCCGGCTACGTCACGCATCCACCAGTGCGACCGGACTCAGCGAGCCAGACGTTGCCCACTCCGTTGCCGTTTCCTCATCAGTTTTCGGATGAGGAACCCTCTGATGAGGACGTTGCTGAACAACAAGACGATCAGCCCCCAGAATAGATCAAGCCCTGCTATCCATCCAGAAGATGCTGAAGAAGGAACGCTGCTCAGTCAGGCTGTGGATGAGTCTGGTAGGGACGCTGTCATCCGTGGAACAATTTGTGTCACTAGGAAGACTACATCTCCGTCCTCTTCAATACCATCTAGCTTTTCACTGCAAAAAGGACAAGACGCTAGAAGCGGTCTCGATCCCGGTTTCCGAAATGATAAAGTCTTGTCTGACTTGGTGAAAGGACAATATCAACCTAAGAGAGGGTCTTCCCCTGGCTGTTCAGACTCCCAACCACGTTCTCTTCTCGGACGCATCGGACGTAGGCTGGGGTGCGACATTAGACGGTCGGGAATGCTCGGGAATATGGAACTCGAGTCAAAGGACAATGCATATCAACTGCAAGGAGCTACTGGCAGTACATCTGGCCTTGAAAAGCTTCAGGTCTCTCCTTCAAGGCAAAGTGGTGGAGGTGAACTCAGACAACACCACAGCTTTGGCGTACATCTCCAAGCAAGGAGGGACCTACTCTCTGACGTTGTACGAGATCGCAAGGGACCTCCTCACCTGGTCAAAAGGTCTAAACATATCACTAGTAACGAGGTTCATCCAAGGCAACTTGAATGTCATGGCAGATTGTCTCAGTCGGAAGGGACAAATAATTCCAACAGAATGGACCCTCCACAAGGATGTATGCAAGAGACTTTGGGCCACCTGGGGCCAGCCAACCATAGATCTCTTCGCAACCTCGATGACCAAGAGGCTCCCAATATTTTGCTCACCAATCCCGGACCCAGCAGCAGTTCCTATAGATGCCTTTCTCCTAGATTGGTCACATCTAGATCTATATGCATTCCCTCCGTTCAAGATTGTCAACAAGGTACTGCAGAAGTTCGCCTCTCACGAAGGGACAAGGTTGACGCTAGTTGCTCCCCTCTGGCCCGCGAGAGAATGGTTCACCGAGGTACTTCGATGGCTAGTAGACGTTCCCAGAACACTTCCCCTAAGGGTGGACCTTCTACGTCAGCCACACGTAAAGAAGGTACACCAAGGCCTCCACGCTCTTCGTCTGACTGCCTTCAGACTATCGAAAGACTCTCGAGAGCTAGAGGCTTTTCGAAGGAGGCAGCCAGAGCGATTGCTAGAGCAAGGAGAACATCCACCCTTAGAGTCTACCAATTGAAGTGGGAAATCTTCCGAAACTGGTGCAAGTCAGTATCCGTACCCTCGACCAGTACCTCTGTAACTCAAATAGCTGACTTCCTCTTATATCTGAGGAAAGAACGATCTCTTTCAGCTCCCACTATCAAGAGTTACAGAAGCATGTTGGCATCAGTCTTCCGTCACAGAGGCTTAGATCTTTCCAACAATAAAGATCTACAGGACCTCCTTAAGTCTTTTGAGACCACGAAGGAGCGTCGTTTGGTTACACCTGGTTGGAATTTAGACGTGGTACTAAGATTCCTTATGTCAGACAGGTTCGAGCCGCTACAATCAGCCTCCCTGAAAGATCTCACCTTAAAGACTCTTTTCCTGGTATGCTTAGCCACAGCTAAAAGAGTCAGTGAGATTCATGCCTTCAGCAAGAACTTCGGATTCTCATCTGAAACGGCTACATGTTCTCTACAACTTGGTTTTCTAGCCAAAAACGAGCTGCCTTCTCGACCTTGGCCAAAATCGTTCGATATTCCAAGCTTATCGAATATGGTTGGAAATGAACTAGAAAGAGTTTTATGCCCTGTAAGAGCTCTTAAGTTCTATTTAAAACGAACTAAACCTTTACGAGGCCCGTCTGAAGCTTTATGGTGTTCAGTTAAGAAACCATCTTTGCCTATGTCAAAGAATGCTTTATCCTATTTTATCAGACTGTTAATACGAGAAGCTCATTCCCATCTGAGTGAGGAAGACCAAGCTTTGCTGAAGGTAAGGACACATGAAGTTAGAGCTGTCGCAACTTCCGTGGCCTTTAAACAAAATAGATCTCTGCGAAGTATAATGGACGCAACCTATTGGAGAAGCAAGTCAGTGTTCGCGTCTTTTTATCTTAAGGATGTCCAGTCTCTTTACGAGGACTGCTACACTCTGGGACCATTCGTAGCAGCGAGTGCAGTAGTGGGTGAGGGCTCAACCACTACAATTCCCTAATTCCATAACCTTTTTAATCTTTCTCTTGAAATGTTTTTATTGTTGTTTTTGGGTTGTCCGGAAGGCTAAGAAGCCTTTCGCATCCTGGTTGATTTGGCGGGTGGTCAAAGTCATTTCTTGAGAAGCGCCTAGATTAGAGGTTTTGATGAGGTCCTGTTGTATGGGTTGCAACCCTAGATACTTCAGATCCTAGGGGTCGATCAGCATCCTGAGAGGATCGCGAGGCTCCGTAAGGAAGACGTACTTAAAAAGGCAGAGTAATTGTTCAAGTCGACTTCCTTACCAGGTACCTATTTATTTTGTTTTTGTTATTTTGATAACTTCTAAAATGAAATAAAAATTCTTAGCTCATAATAATGTAAACATATAGTGCTGGTCTCTACCCACCCCCCTGGGTGTGAATCAGCTATTATAATCACCGGCTAAGTTAAATATTGAAAAATGTTATTTCGATAATAAAATAAATTTTTGAATATACTTACCCGGTGATTATAAATTAAAGGACCCTCCCTTCCTCCCCAATAGAGACGCAGTGGAACGAGGAGAAAATTGAGTTCTTTGTTTACATTGAGTACTGGGTATCTGGACGACAGATGGCGCTGTTAGGCACACCCGCAACCTGTGTAGCGATCGCTGGCGAATTTTACCTTAGAGTTTTCTGTCGAGCAACAGAGTTGCAGCTATTATAATCACCGGGTAAGTATATTGAAAAATTTATTTTATTATCAAAATAACATATTTATTTCATATGAAACCTGGCTCTTTGTTGACTTTTGTAGCTGGAAAGCATAGGCATGGAATTCAGGTTAGGCCTAACTTAGGCCAAATTTAATAAAATTACACTTACAAACAGCTTCCTGGAATCAATTAAGTTTGTAAGTTAAGGACCTCTGTACAGTAATGTTGTACTATACCGTATACACAGTTATGAGGTCTTATAAAACCAATACATATTTTACCTTCTTTCAGGTTGAGATCAGTAATTTGGCCCCCAAAAAGATAACTTTCGATCTGAAACGAGGGATTCAATCACAGTTGGACAAGCTGGAGAGGAGGACTGACAAGGCAATTGCAGAACTAATTAGACAGAGATTAAAGGAAGGCAAGCAGCAGGATTTCTTGATTGCTGTGAATGCTGGAGCACAGGTCAATCGAAGAGCTGGCTTTGACTCTGATGAAGATTAGATTTGTATTCATTGTGAAACAGTATTGCAGTATTCGTTGTGAAATACCCCATCACAACTAAAATTATTACCTGTAAGGACATTCTCAATTTTGGCAATATTTTTATACATTAATACATATTAAAATACTAAGACTCTATTATGTTAAAGTATATAAAAAAATTAATTTTATTGCACCTGAATATAAATATGTAAAAGTGATCCGTATTTAAATAATTTATTTCAATACTTAACACTAGTATACATACTGTATTTCATATGATATATTATGTGATTTTAGGGGAAATAAATGATTGAATGTTGCAGACAAGCTGATGGGAATGATATTTCTTGAAGCAAATAAAGTATAGTTAGTCTGTTATCTATAATTTGCAGGGATTTGTTCAAAGACCTCATGAAAATAGATATTTTTTAAGTGTTTGTAATAGTTTGTAAAACTGGGAATGGCTACAATATCTTGATTTAAATCTTAAGAATAGAATTCAGTTAAAGTTCATACCCTTATCATAGTACCACATCCAGAAAAAATAATGCATGCAGAATAGATGCGTTAATGCCTCAAGAACATCCATTCTGAGGATAGCAGTTTAAGAAGACCAATGAGTCATGTTTTATAGAATTATATGATTTGCCAGAGGGATTTAAACTTATATGAGAGGTTAGAATTAGCGCATGGCAAAGTGGAAGAAGTTTTGTAGGTTTGCGTGGGAAGAACATAAAAAGACAAAGTGAAAAGCAGTAAAGCGTGGCTTGAGAGATGCTGCAAAGAACCTATTGTACCATCTACAGTGTGCCATGCAAAATATACTGCATGGTACTCCCTTTAGGGTGCTAGAGTTTAACCTCTGCCATTTTGTATTGATTATTTGAAATTGTTTTCTCAGATCTTGTATATTTATTTTCAATATTAGCTATTTTGGATATCAAGTGTATTAAAATTACCCTTTTTACCTTAGATGTCAACCTTTTAATTTTTCTTTTTTCATACATACCCATTATAGTCTTGGTTTTTGAAGTCTTAATTTCAACTGAATTTTTTCTCTGATCCACAGTGATCAGTTTTGAAAATCTTTCACTTCTTATTTGGAAAGGAAAATGTGGCTAACAAAAATTTATGTATGAAATTTAGAGTAGTAAAATTTTCAATTTTCAATATTTAACTTAGCCGGTGATTATATAAGCTGCAGCTCTGCTGCTCGACAGAAAACTCTACGTTAAAAATCTGCCAGCGATCGCTATGCAGGTAGGGGGTGTACTTCAACAGCGCCATCTGTCGTGCAGGTACTCAGTACTCAATGTAAACAAAGAACTCAATTTTCTCTCTGTCGTGCCACCGGCAAGACCTACTAATTCGCTGTTGCTAACTGGATTGGTTTTCACAACTTTTTGGTGAAGTACACGTTTCTAGTTTTGAGCTTTCGCTTTGCAGGCTTTATCTTCAATAAATCCTTGCATTCTTTTGTTGATATCGGATTATTTGTTGATGACTTATGATAGTTTTTGAATTCCCCTTTGACCAATTCAAAATGTCTGACCTTTCTCAAGTCCCTAAATTCAGGAAGTGTAATGCTAGGGACTGTTCAAGGCGTCTTCCGAAGGCCTCTATCGATCCTCACACCGTTTGTTCCAATTGTCGGGATAAAACCTGTCAATTGGAAGATCGATGTGAGGAATGCGTTGGGCTTTCGGAATTCGATTTTATCGAATTCCAGAAATATACACGTAGGCTAGAGAGAGATAGAGTCAGGAGAAGTTCATCTCGCTCCGTTGAATTTTCCTCTCCTCATGCCCCACAACCTATTCCTTCCCCTGTAGTGGTTGCTCCTAATCCCCCTTCTGGCACTCAAGAACCTTCGATGGCAGATATGATGCGTGCCATCCAAGCTCTGGGTGAGAGAGTCGAGTCCTTGGCTAGTGACCGTAACCAGCTCATGGCGGACGTCAAGGAGCTGAAGTGTAAGAGTGCAGTGGGTAGTGATAAAGTGAGTGATAGTGTTGTGGATAGTGTTGCGCTTGAGGGTTCGTCTGTTCGTGCCTGTCGTCCTCCTAGTCCGGGACCTCTTGCAAGCTCCCAAGTCCAGGGGAGAAGCAATGTCGTACGACCAAAGGGTTCGAGAGGCTTTAATCAGCGAACAGACGTTCCCTCCGTGGTTTCGGGCGTATCTAACCAAGATCGCCCCACCCACACAGAGACGAGAGAGCCCATTTATTCCTCGTCTGCGGAAGAGGTTTCTCGTAAGAAACCATGGACCAAGGTCTCGCGGCCTCTTAAGCGCAAGTCGGTCCCTTCCGCGCAAGTCCAACGGCCCAGTTGTAGCCACTGGGTCAGTTCGGACTCGCTGCAGTCTTCCAGAGGCAAAGCGGTACCGCCTCAGGCAGTCACACCGTCTGTCGCTGCACCTGCTCCTGTAGACCCTATGTGGTCTTTGCTGCAGTCCATGCAGTATCAGTTAACGTCACTGATGCAGGACTTTCGTGCGGAGAAGGTTGATGCTGAACCAACCTCTTGCCTACAACCAACCACGGTTGTGCGTCCTGTGGACGCTGAGGCGACCTTCTTCCGCACTCCAGCTGAGAGAGTCCCGCCACCCATGCGTTCCAGTGCTCCCTGCCAGCCGCATGTTGACGTTCAGCGACGCACGGAACCTTCCGTTGACGTTCGCGAGGTACAACAACAGTCTAAGTTGTTTTGTTTTGACGCGGTGCGTCAACCTCCGCAACCCAGTGTGGTTGCCTCTGCTCGCCCACATCAGACTAGACAGTCTGGAGTAGACGCTATGCGTCCCCGCGCTGCTATGGTTGTTGCCAGTTCACAGACTGGGCAACAGTTCCATGACGTTGCGTCCGGTTCAGTCACGCGTGCACCCGTGCTACCGGACTCAGCTGATCAGCCGATTCCTACTCCTTTGCCGCTTCCTCCACAATTCTCGGATGATGGACTCTCTGATGATGACGATGCGGCACACGTTGATGAACCACATTCGGACCTTGACGAACCCAAGACCACGCAACCCTCTTTGGACTTTAGAAAAGTTCTTGCTCTGTTCAAAGAGATGTATCCGGACCAGTTTGTGTCTGTGGCTCCACGCTCTCCTCCGTCAGAGTTTGCTTTAGGTACGCAGTCATCCTCGCCTGCCTTTACGAAACTCGTCCTCGCCCGCTCGTCAAAGAGAGCTTTACGAGTTTTAGGAGATTGGATGCAGTCCAAAAAGAGCCTAGGGAAGACAGCCTTTACGTTTCCCCCTGCGAAACTCTCTTCCAGATCGAGCGTCTGGTATGCCACGGGAGAAGTTCTCGGCTTGGGAGTTCCTGCCTCTGCCCAGGGCGACTTCTCAAGTCTGGTAGACTCTCCCCGCAGGCTAGCCATGAGACGCTCTAAGATATGCTGGTCTCCTTCGGACCTAGACCATCTGTTGAAAGGAGTATTTAGAGCCTTCGAGGTCTTTAACTTTTTGGACTGGTGTCTGGGAGCTTTGAGCAGGAAGATCTCCCCTTCTGACAAGGAATCTTCCTTGCTCATAATGTCCTGCATGGACAAGGCCATACGTGACGGATCTAGTGAGCTTGCGGCTTCGTTCGTATCCGGGGTCCTCAAGAAACGTGAGAACCTTTGCTCTTTCCTGTCAGCTGGAGTGACACCGTGTCAAAGATCAGAACTTCTGTTTGCTCCTCTCTCAAAGTGCCTTTTTCCAGAGGACTTGATTAAGGAGATTGCTGCTTCTTTGATTCAGAAGGACACCCATGACCTAGTTGCGTCCTCTGCCCGCAAAGCCACCCCTTTGCCTACCTTGTCAAGACCCAGGATGGACACTCCAGCGTCCAGATTCATTCTGCCCTTTCGTGGCAGAGCCTCCAGCAGAGGAGGTGCTCGTGCCGAAGGGAGACGTGGGAAGAAGAAAGGTACCAAGTCCTTTAAAGGCAGAGTCTGACTGCCACCTTCTTCAGACAGCAGTGGGAGCCAGACTCAAGAACTTCTGGCAGACCTGGGAGAAGAGAGGCGCAGATGCACAATCTGTGAAGTTGCTCAGAGAGGGGTACAAGATCCCGTTTGTACGAAAACCCCCTCTAGCAACGTCTCCCATCAATCTCTCTCCCAGGTACAGAGAGGAAGACAAGAGACGAGCATTGAAGCAGTAGGTGTCTCTCTTGCTAGAAAAGGGAGCGGTAGTCAAAGTCCTGGACCATCAATCCCCGGGCTTCTACAACCGTCTCTTCTTAGTGGTAAAGAAGACAGGAGGGTGGAGGCCGGTGCTAGACGTCAGTGCGCTGAATGTCTTTGTCACAAAGCAGACGTTCGCCATGGAGACCACAAAGTCCGTTCTAGCAGCGGTCAGAAAGGAAGACTGGATGGTCTCTTTAGACCTATGGGACGCATACTTTCACGTCCCCATCCACCCAGACTCCCAACCTTTTCTGAGATTCGTTTACGAAAAGGTTGTCTACCAGTTTCAAGCCCTGTGCTTTGGCCTAAGCACAGCTCCTCTTGTGTTTACGAGGCTGATGAGGAATATAGCCAAATTCCTTCATTTAGCGGACATCAGAGCCTCCCTCTATTTGGACGACTAGCTTCTAAGAGCTTCTTCCAGTCGTCGCTGTCTGAAGGATCTAAAGTGGACTCTAGATCTGACCAAGGAATTGGGTCTCCTGGTCAATATGGAAAAGTCTCAACTGGTCCCATCCCAAACTATTGTGTATTTAGGGATGGAGATTCACAGTCAAGCTTTTCGGGCTTTTCCGTCGGCCCCCAGAACAAGTCAAGCCCAGGTATGCATCCAGAACATGCTGAAGAAGGAACGATGTTCAGTCAGGCAGTGGATGAGTCTGATAGGGACACTATCATCCCTGGAACAGTTCGTTTCGTTAGGAAGACTACACCTCCGTCCCCTTCAATATCACCTAGCTGTTTACTGGAAAAAGGACAAGACGCTAGAAGCGGTCTCGATCCCCATTTCCGAGAAGATGAAGTCTTCCCTGACTTGGTGGAAGGACAGTATCAGCCTCAGAGAGGGTCTGCCCCTGGCTGTTCAGACTCCCAACCACGTTCTCTTCTCGGACGCATCGGACACGGGCTGGGGCGCGACATTAGACGGTCGGGAATGCTCGGGAACTTGGAACTCGAGTCAAAGAACGTTGCATATCAACTGCAAGGAGCTACTGGCAGTTCATCTGGCCTTGAAAAGCTTCAAGTCCCTCCTTCAAGGCAAAGTGGTGGAGGTGAACTCGGACAACACCACGGCTTTGGCGTACATCTCCAAGCAAGGAGGGACCCACTCTATGACGTTGTACGAGATCGCAAGGGACCTCCTCACCTGGTCAAAAGATCTAAACCTTTCTCTAGTAACGAGGTTCATGCAAGGCAACTTGAATGTCATGGCAGATTGCCTCAGTCGGAAGGGACAAATCATTCCAACAGAATGGACCCTACACAAGGATGTGTGCAAGAGACTGTGGGCCACATGGGGCCAGCCTACCATAGATCTCTTCGCAACCTCGATGACCAAGAGGCTCCCAATTTATTGCTCACCAATCCCGGACCCAGCAGCAGTTCATATAGATGCCTTTCTACTGGATTGGTCACATCTAGACCTATATGCATTCCCCCCCGTTCAAGATTGTCAACAAGGTACTGCAGAAGTTCGCCTCTCACGAAGGGACAAGGTTGACGTTAGTTGCTCCCCTCTGGCCCGCGAGAGAATGGTTCACCGAGGTACTTCAATGGCTAGTGGACGTTCCCAGAACTCTTCCTCTAAGGGTGGACCTTCTACGTCAGCCACACGTAAAGAAGGTACACCAAGGCCTCCACGCTCTTCGTCTGACTGCCTTCAGACTATCGAAAGACTCTCGAGAGCTAGAGGCTTTTCGAAGGAGGCAGCCAGAGCGATTGCTAGAGCAAGGAGGACATCCACTCTTAGAGTCTACCAGTCGAAGTGGGAAGTCTTCCGAAACTGGTGCAAGTCAGTATCAGTATCCTCGACCAGTACCTCTGTAACTCAAATAGCTGACTTCCTTTTATACCTGAGGAAAGAAAGATCTCTTTCAGCTCCCACTATCAAGGGTTACAGAAGCATGTTGGCATCAGTCTTCCGTCACAGAGGCTTAGATCTTTCCAACAACAAAGATCTACAGGACCTCCTTAAGTCTTTTGAGACCACGAAGGAGCGTCGTTTGGCTGCACCTGGTTGGAATTTAGACGTGGTACTAAGATTCCTTATGTCAGAAAGGTTTGAGCCACTACAATCAGCCTCCTTTAAAGATCTCACTTTAAAGACTCTTTTCCTGGTTTGCTTAGCCACAGCTAAAAGAGTCAGTGAGATTCACGCCTTCAGCAGGAACATCGGATTTTCATCTGAAACGGCTACATGTTCTCATCCTTGGCCGAAATCGTTCGATATTCCAAGCCTATCAAATATGGTTGGAAATGAACTAGAAAGAGTCTTATGCCCTGTTAGAGCTCTTAAGTTCTATTTAAGATGAACTAAACCTTTACGAGGACAGTCAGAAGCTTTATGGTGTTCTGTTAAGAAACCATCTTTGCCTATGTCAAAGAATGCCTTATCCTATTTTATCAGACTGTTAATACGAGAAGCTCATTCCCATCTGAGTGAGGAAGACCAAGCTTTGCTGAAGGTAAGGACACATGAAGTTAGAGCTGTCGCAACTTCAGTGGCCTTTAAACAAAATAGATCTCTGCAAAGTATAATGGACGCAACCTATTGGAGAAGCAAGTCAGTGTTCGCGTCTTTTTATCTTAAAGATGTCCAGTCTCTTTACGAGAACTGCTACACCCTGGGACCATTCGTAGCAGCGAGTGCAGTAGTGGGTGAGGGCTCAACCACTACATTCCCCTAATTCCATAACCTTTTTAATCTTTCTCTTGAAATGTTTTTATTGTTGATTTTGGGTTGTCCGGAAGGCTAAGAAGCCTTTCGCATCCTGGTTGATTTGGCGGGTGGTCAAATTCTTTTCTTGAGAAGCGCCTAGATTAGAGGTTTTGATGAGGTCCTGTAGTATGGGTTGCAACCCTTGATACTTCAGCTCCTAGGGGTCGCTCAGCATCCTAAGAGCATCGCGAGGCTCCGTAAGGAAGACGTACTTAAAAAGGCAGAGTAATTGTTCAAGTCGACTTCCTTACTAGGTACTTATTTATTTTATGTTTGTTATTTTGATAACTGCTAAAATGAAATAAAAATCCTTAGCTCATAATAATGTAAACATTTATTGCTGGTCTCTACCCACCCCCCTGGGTGTGAATCAGCTTATATAATCACCGGCTAAGTTAAATATTGAAAAATGTTATTTTTATAATAAAATAAATTTTTGAATATACTTACCCGGTGATTATATATTAAAGGACCCTCCCTTCCTCCCCAATAGAGACGCAGTGGACCGAGGAGAAAATTGAGTTCTTTGTTTACATTGAGTACTGAGTACCTGCACGACAGATGGCGCTGTTGAAGTACACCCCCTACCTGCATAGCGATCGCTGGCGGATTTTTAACGTAGAGTTTTCTGTCGAGCAGCAGAGCTGCAGCTTATATAATCACCGGGTAAGTATATTCAAAAATTTATTTTATTATAAAAATAACATTTTAACCATAGGTTATTTCTATACTAAGACTCCTTTCAGTTCTTTTAAGATGATTCTTTAGCATCCTCAGAAGAGCATTTTTTCAATGTGACTCATTTTTTATCAGCTCTGGAGATCACAAGAATTCACTTTTTACACAGATATTGTTTGGAAACTCAGAAACCAGATTTAAAACTACAGGGCTTGGTCAAATAATGAATATGTACTTTGAATATAATTATTATTATAATTACATGTCAAGATGCTTTTCAAGATGGAGAAGCAAAATACTTCTGTACTAGCCAAATGGCCCAAGTAAGAAAAGCAGCCAGAAATTGAGAAGAAAAGACTTGGTTTTGTTGCAGAGCTGCGTGGGAATACATGATAAGTCGAAAGGAGAGTCGGTGAATCTGGAAAAAGGTAGTGGCAAAAACATTGATTACTCTGCTATGTGAGTACCAGTATCCCATAAGGTTCATTCACTTTTAAGATGTGAAACTTTGTCTATTTTTTCTTCTTTTTTTTTTCACTTGTGCAAATATGCATGTTTTATGTATTGTACAGTGTTAGGGTATTTATACTTTTACTTCAATCTTTTCAGTAAATTTTATGTCAAAAAGAATATGTAATGCAAGAATTTTGAAGAGGGAAAATTAAAGTGATGTAAAAGACAATACTGTAATTAAAAAAGACTATTATAAGTGAAGTAATAGTTATAGTACAATGTTGAAGTGTTATCAGTTTGTAGAGGGAATGGGAGAAGGTGGCCTGGAAACAATATTTGCCATGTATACTGGGTGCCCTTGTGGAAAAAGGTTTAAAAACTGTAAAAATGATGAAAGATCATAAGATAGGTTTTCAATCCGTAATAACTGGGTGTGCTATGAACGTGGAACGTGAGAATTTTACAAATATGTTTTGTTGGTTCATCAAGATGTTGAATGATTTAGTTTGCTATAGCAGCTCTTGAATGATTTTAAGGGTGGCCTGGAATATGCTTGAATAATGTAAAAAAAAATAAACTGAAACAGTCTTAGCAAGACATTTAGTTCGTAGAAAATTTTACTTAGAAAATGGTTGTTTGTACTGTATGGCATACAGTTGCTTTGTAGCAGATATCCACTGCCTTTTATATCTACCCTGTGTAGGAGAAAGACCACTGCAAAACACTGAACAGTCTCTGATATCCACTAATTCAAGGTGTGAAATAAATTCATTGGAAAGTATTGAGATCCCACAAGGGTAAAAAGAAAGACTGGTCTTTATAGGAGATTACTGTTGTCATGGTACACTTTACTAGAGCCTGTGTCGCATGTAAGGTGCGGTAATCTTGAACGAACGAATGGTACGTTGTAGGCATTGCTTAATGGTCTTAGTAGTATGCCTTTAACTTCTAGCAGTACTGTACTTGCTTTATATCCTTAAACTTTACTAGCGTTCCTGCTTCCTTTCTTCATTCTTGCTGTCCAACTGCTATCTTTTACTTAATAGTACAACTGCTGGTTTTCCCACATTTGCGCTTGGGTGTTGAATGGCCTCGCAGACCCCAGCACTGGGCTGTTAAGCCTAAATTTATAAATCCAAAGAACAGTGGCTACCTGGTGTTTTCCTCCACTATCCTTTTTTAGAAATCTCTCACAAATTTGTATTATTGAAATTAATCGCATTTTCATAATTGATATGAATGTAACTGAGACCTAAATAAAAAAAAAAAAAAACTAGTTGAAACTCGCCAGCAAGATTTGAAATACTCTTCCGAGTTGTAAGAACAGAACATGGCTGATCTCTTTGAAAGATTTTCTTTTTCTTACAGTTAAGAATTCATGGTGATTCATGAAATAACGTGCTGTTTACTTCTGGTCTACTTTCACATAGAGCTCTCCCAGAGGGTGCAGATTGATCAACTTTGAAAACCTTATCTTTTTGTTATGTTCTTTTCATAGTAGATATCCTACGTGGAGAGGTATTGTACTTGCTTAAAATCATCAATAACTATTTCTGTGATTGACCCTAAATATAATTTATCAGAAAATATGCAATCTAGTACTGTCAGTACTCCTCATGTTTTGCACTGTAGGTATTTAAAGTCTCTGCACTGTCCCTATGGCCAATAACTGAAACCACCTTTTAGCTTTTCACTTTACTGTACCTTCATTCCCGCTTCCTTTCTTCTATATTGCTGCTCGAACTCTTAACATATACTTCATGCTTTAACTCCAAGGTTTTCTTTCACATACATCTCAGTGCTGGACCATATGTACCAAATTCCAACATGAAATAAATTCAATGTTGGTTTTTGGAGACGACCAACTGGTCAAAGTGTAAATGGCTCAGTAACACTGAATTAATTCTATTCTTAAGTTATAGGATTATTCCGCCGGAGTTAGTTCCTTGGTAGTTGAAACCTATCAATTGTACCTCTGGCTTTTAGAGTACCCATCTGTGACTTGACGCGGAAAAAACAAATTAAAAAATTCCGATAAATTATGAGAAGTGATGTGCCCACATTTCATCTGGTAATGAATCCAGCTCATTGACAGTCAAGGTCGACTTTTGTATTGAATATCAACAGCATAATCCTATACTTTGTTGTTTGAGAAAATGTGAGGAAGACAGTGGGTAAGTTAGCTATTAGCCCACCTCCACTTCAGAAGTTTAAGGGACAAGCTGTGAGGAGCTGTTGAGAAGTGAGTATGCTGCCATTTTTAACATAAATCCAAATAGTTCTCAGTGACATTGTAGGAAGTGAGCATTTTTAACTTCCATATTAAGAAGAAAGGGGATATAATCTCCCATTTTTAATGATGCAATTCAAAGCCCTGATGATATTGAATATGTTTTGAGGAATACAAATCTTATCTATCATCAGTATCACTAATAGAATATGTCATAATTAATGGCTTTCCCAATATGTGATGACTAGCTATTTTTTAGGTGGGGTTGGGGGAGAAAGGTCATTCGTCAAATAAATGTTTTGGTATTTTTGCCTTTACTAGATAATGAAAAAGATGACAAATATATCATTGTTTTCATATCTAGAAGAAAAGATCTTCTTAACCCCCAGCTAAACAGTTATTATTTACTTTACTTTAGGTTTGCTTTTCTGGTCATATACTGTAGGGGAACCCTAATCTCTACAAGACCTTCACAGTCAGCTTCTTAGATAATACCAATTCCCTAATATCGCAAGAGGGTCTGCCCCTCTCTTTTATTCTTCTCCTGTACTTCTCTTTCTCCCTATTTCCTAAATCTTTCCCATCCCGAGTACCTGCCTTTGAGCTATAAACTGGATTGTATCTAGGGGTACTCTTCCTTTCCCCATATTCCCTATTCTTATTATTATTATTATCATTGTTATTATTATTCACAGTCATTTTATCTTATAAGCCTACAGTCAAAAGCAGTCAGAATTTCACATAATATAGTACAACACTTACATCCAATTGCAGCATGAGCACTCAACATATCAAGAATTCACATCAAAGTATCATTATGTGCCTCTAACTTTTTAACATCAATAAACCATGTGTTACTACATGAAGATGTGGTATCTTTAAAAGTTATTTATGGCTAAGGATGACATAATGTGATAGATGTACTACTGATGAACATTCTGGGTAGGTGTTAAAAGCAACTGATGATGTGAAAAGTTTTCTGTACACGGATTTTATTCACTATATGCAATTTGAGTATAGTTATGGCAATGATTTTTTTTTCTAATCTTTTCTTTCAAGTGCCCTCTGGATTGAGGAAAAGACTGATGAAATTTCATTGTGTATCAATAAAGCAATAAGCTTTGTGGAAGTTTTAAAACACAAGAGATTCCGCCATATTTCAGCACTTAAAGGATGAATGTTCCTGGTCCTGTGGATATATATATATATATATATATATATATATATATATATATATATATATATACACATATATATATATATATATTAGTGTATGCGACACGTAAAAAATTAAAGCTATATATTTAATATTTAGGCATAAGCACACACAGGCATCCCCCCTCTCATCAGGGTATGACTACTCCCCCTCTCCTTTCCCAATGGATGGGGAGCAGGGTGTAACTGGATATATATATATATATATATATATATATATATATATATATATATATATATATATTATATATATATACCAATGGATGGGGAGCAGGGTGTAACTGGATATATATATATATATATATATATATATATATATATATATATATATATATATATATAAATATATATATATATATATATATATATATATATATATATATATATATATATATATATATATATATATATATAATATAAATATATATATATATATATATATATATATATATATATATATATATATATATATATATATATATAGAGAGAGAGAGAGAGAGAGAGAGAGAGAGAGAGAGAGAGAGAGAGAGAGACTTGCTCTTTGTTATATAGGGGAGATTGTCTTTGTGCGTGCATGTGTGTGCATGAGAGAGAGAGCATAAAGAATAACTCATCAAAAACTATTAACATTCACTACTTGGTTTAAAAATAGGTGAAAAACAAATGGATATATCAAATGTGAGACAGATACTTAAAGTACGATAACTTTTGCGGGGAAGACAATAGTCTCGTCCAAAGACGTCGCTCAGCTGTTAGGGTTACGGGCAGCGTTGCCAGATGGGTTAGTCTAAAAAATCCCCGAAAATCATTACAAAAAATCCCCATTTCCACAAATATATATTTTTCTGATCATGTAGGCTTTGCTAATATAAAAATTACTCTGTATAATTCATGTAATTGCAAGTAAACTAATTGCAACAATATGAAGGTTTACTCATCTATCTTTCTTCTTCATAGAAAATTGTACAGAATACCCCTATCAGACACCCAAAATTCTCCAAATCTAGGGATAAATTCCCATACCTGGCAACACTGATTACGGCAACGCACAACAGCCGAGCTGTTTCGCCTTCAGTTAGTCTGTAGCTGTAGTGTGATCAAGATGGATACCTTTTCATTTTCGTTCATTTGCAAATCTCTCTTGGCTGGCGGTAAGTACATTTATGTGATCGTCATGTATGAAACTGGTTATCTTTAGTTGTGTGTGTCCACAAAATATGGGAGTTTTGGGAAGAAATTGTGTAATGTTTGCAAGGCGTTTCAAGATACTGACGTTATTACATCGAGATCTTGAGATGAACAGTGTATTTGATGCTATGTTATACTAAAGAGATTCATTGTCACCTAAACTCCCAAATGCAATAGACCTTTATAAAGCCATGTATGTTCAGTAATGCCATTACGTCAACCGTGAAACTTGTTTACAAGTCTCGTTCTCTTTGCATTAAACGTGAAATCAAGTCTAATCTGATTAGTGAAAAATAGAGATTGCTCGAGATACTAGTCTTGAGTACTAGTGGAGTTGTAGAGTTTGTGACGTATAAAATAATTGGTGGTGTTTCATGCATGGAAGGAAACTAGTGGTCTATAGTAACCACTTCCGTCACGACAGTGTTACCAAGTCCGGGATTCGTTTATCGAAATATTGTGGATTTCTTATAGGATGAATCTCATATTGATAGATTTACTTGGCCTTTGATACTGGACCACGAGTATTCTTGATTAAAATATATTGTTATTGGGGTTTTTTTATAGGTTATATATGATAGATCCGTTTTAATATTCTTACTGATCTCAAAATATTTTTTTACTTCATTATTTCTCATATAGTATATAAATTTCCTTTCCTCACTGGGCGGTTTTCCCCGTTGGAGCCCTTGAGTTTATAGCATCCTGCTTTTCCAACTAGGGTTGTAGCTTATTTAATAATACCTTAATAATAATAATGGGTAAACAACATTTATCCAACGTTGGATAATTAGTCAAAGTTATGACTTAAACGTTAATATTATTACTACTACTACTACTACTACTACTACTTGCTAAGCTACAATCCTAGTTGGAAAGCAGGATGCTATAAGCCCAAGGGCTCCAACGGTAAAGGAAATAAGGAAACTCTACGAGAGAAGTTTAGGAAATTTATGAGCTGGTATTACTGTTAGCACTGACAGGTGAGGAGGACTTCTTTAAAGGGTGTTTGTTACCTGGACATCTTGCCGATGACAGATGGCTGA
>NC_090753.1:78524305-78526805 GCF_036898095.1 Palaemon carinicauda
ACTCTTTGGCAAAACTTATCGTGTTTGAGCTTAAACATTTAGTTCATTTTTCCTTGAAGGAAGCTCTCTTTAGAGACAAGTCGAAAACCTTTGAAAACAACAATAAAGGAAGATTAAGAAATTAACAGTAATACTGGGACAAGCATCGTTTTTTCCCTCACCTTTTCTTTACAAATGTACTTGCAGGCTCAAGATCACCTAAATAACGTCAAAATCTTTTATAGATAAACACACACACATACATACATATATATATATATATATATATATATATATATATATATATACATACATATATATACATACATACATACATATATATACATATAGTTATACGTATATATATATATATATACACATATATATATATATATATACATATATATATATTTATTTATTTATTTATCATGTAGATTTTCCTTAGAGATTCTTTGCATCCATTGAATGCAATGTTTTTTCCACCTTCCACCAGTATTTTTTTCAAAGATGGGGGATTTCCTTTCGTGCATAAAAGTTTAACACTGTCCTTTAAACATAATTAAGCCATCTAGAGCAGTCACAGTCCGAGGATGATGCTTTGTACTGTTTCCACGTGTTGGTTAAATTTCCAATCGTGTGATAGCTTATGCAGTTTCAAACACTGCATTTTATACTCCAAGATCAACCATTCCGGGGATTAAATATGGCTCACTGATCTTTGCCTGATAAATTTACCCTTGCGACCTCCAAGATGTACTGGTTAATCAGAATTAAAACTCACCATCTGTCAGAGTCTTATTACGACAATAGTATAAAACTGGCAAAGAGGCTGGGATTAAAATTTCGAAAAAAAATGTCGGTTTCAATTATAATTATGGAAATGGAAACCTTATCTTATGAAATATATATGCTCGGCAAGACTAACAGGAGAGAGAGAGAGAGAGAGAGAGAGAGAGAGAGAGAGAGAGAGAGAGAGAGAGAGAGGAGCTAAGGATATGGGTGTGTTTGGGGGGAGCCTATTTGTCTATCTGCTGAGTCATCAGCAGCCACTCATATATATACATATATATATATATATATATATATATATATATATATATATATATATATATATATATATATATAGAGAGAGAGAGAGAGAGAGAGAGAGAGAGAGAGAGAGAGAGAGAGAGAGAGAGAGAGAGACTGGATTTAACTTCTGGTTAATCGTAGCCACCCCTGGTTAATCCTGTGAGCTTAGTCAAAAAGGAAGGACATCTGTCATAAAGGGGCTACACTTTATCAGTTTGAATGGATCGTGTCTAAGTACTGTGTTCATATTTCCTTAAAGTGGTTAAAGCATTTTGACACGAGTACGCTATACAGTGGGACAGATATCGTCTCAGCGGCCACGACAGATTGGTTTTGCTATAAAAGCTTCTACTTTTACTAAGGCAGGGTTGGATACATTCTGGAGCTATTATATAACCTAAAATTCGACCTGTTTACAGAAAAAACTTGCACTTTGATAAATTCATTTTCATACCATTACGGCGCAATGCTTCTAAAACTTTAGGAATGTTGTTATTATGTTCTTCTGCGGTTTTCCCTGTCATTATGATATCACCTAAATAAACAAGTACATTATGGCCAATTAAGGGAGACAACACTGCCGTCATTAATCTAGAAAAATGACTGGGAGCATTTTTAACCCTGAAAGATTAAAAATTAAACTGAAATAGTTGATCGTTGGCTATAAATGTCATTTTGCATTTACTGTTTTCCTGAATGGTTATTTTATAGCATCCAGATTTTAAATTGATACTTGTAAACATATTTACCATCCCGAACCTTCACGAGAAATTCCTCGATCGGGGCCAAAGGAAATGCATTGTCCTTAGTGATTGCATTCTACTTCCTACAATCAACGCACAATCTTACCGAGCCATCCTTTTTCCTAACTGCTACAATTGGAGAAGCCCAGGGGGATTCACTTTATTCGGTAATCCCTTGTTCCCTTAATCTACTAATTTCCTTTTCTGGCAGGCATAGTTTTCCAGCTTGCCTAATCAAGTTTTGAGTGTGTTTGCCTGTACGGGCTGGAGTTGTGGCTCCCAAGATTATCAGTAATTTCACATAACTCCAATTAACACATAGAATCACTTCCTAACAGACATTAAGTGTTTCCCCTGGACGTGAGACCAAAATTTAAAGAATGATAAGCATAAGATTGCCTTATTTCTTGTTTGGGTTCCCCCAGAGCCTTTGGTAAACAAAATGAAATTGGGAAATGTAAAATGCCACTTTCTCTAAAACATAACTCCAATTCACACATAAAATCCCTTCCTAACAGACATTAAGTGTTTCCCCTGGACGTGAGACCGAAATTTAAAGAATGACAAGCATAGGATGGAGAGCTTTTGGTAAACAAAACGAAATTGGGAAAAGTAAAATGCCACTTTACCTAAAAAGAAAAATATTTAATCAAATGGTACTATCGATATCAACTTATGCATCAGACACTTGGAGCCTTACTAAAGCC
>NC_090753.1:78531805-78556805 GCF_036898095.1 Palaemon carinicauda
ACTTAGAAGAACCTGAAATTGATGAGGAGGAGAAGGAGGAGGAGGAGAAGGAGGAGGAGAAGGAGGAGGAGGAGAAAGAGGAGGAGAAGGAGGAGGAGAAATTCTCGAGTGATGAGAACTTAGATGAGTTTGAAGAAGAATTGGACTACGAAATTGATATTGACTTAGATGAACCTGAAATTGATGATGAGGAGGAGAAGGAGGAGGAGGAGAAAGAGGAGGAGAAGGAGGAGGAGGAAAAAGAGGAGAAGGAGGAGGAGAAATTCTCGAGTGATGAGAACTTAAGCGATTTTGAAGAAGAATTGGACTACGAAATTGATATTGACTTAGATGAACCTGAAATTGTTGAGGAGGAGGAGGAGGAGGAGAAGGAGGAGGAGAAGGAGGAGGAGGAGAAAGAGGAGGAGAAGGAGGAGGAGAAATTCTCGAGTGATGAGAACTTAGATGAGTTTGTAGAAGAATTGGACTACGAAATTGATATTGACTTAGATGAACCTGAAATTGTTGAGGAGGAGAAGGAGGAGGAGGAGAAAGAGGAGGAGAAGGAGGAGGAGAAATTCTCGAGTGATGAAAACTTAAGCGATTTTGAAGAAGAATTGGACTACGAAATTGATATTGACTTATATGGACCTGAAATTGATGAGGAGGAGAAGGAGGAGGAGGAGGAGGAGGAGGAGGAGGAGGAGGAGGAGGAAGAAGAAGAAGAAGAGTCCAGTGACCTACTGGATCTTGTTTTGGGAGGTGTTGACATTGATGAGTTTGAAATCACTTCTCCAGAGGATCTCCAGGATTCAGAGACGACGGAGAACGAGGCTCTGTTCGCAGAGCTCCAGACGTTGGTGGCTGCCTCTGAACTCGACTGTGCCTTGGTGAAGATTCAAGAAACAATGTCCAAAGACAATCTGTTCCATTGGGTACTTATCGACCTGGCTCGTATCAAAGGAAATATCCTTTGCAATATGGGAAAACTGGAAGAAGCTTGCAAATGCTTCAACTTTGTTCTTGCTACCAACGAGGAATATTCCGATGCCAGGTTGAGACTGGCCCTATGCTGGTTGGCACTTGGACGTCACCAAGAAGCTCTTCGTGAATTTGAGAGACTGCAAATGGAAGGGGTTCTGGACTCCGACTTCATGTTCTATATTGATTCCTTGGTTGACATGAATTGCTATGGATGCCCATATGGATTCCTAGGCCTTAAGCCAGACGCTACTCAACATCAAATCGAAAAAGCTTTCAGAAAAATGGCCTTAAATTACCACCCTGACAAGTGCCGAGGTTCGGACGAAGAAATTCAAAGGTGCTGCAATAAGATGCACCAGCTCAATAGCACAATGGATATCTTGCGTGATGCTGACAAGAGAGTAAGATATGAAGAGACTTGGAAAGTTGTCCAAGACTTTACCAATATCATATTTAGCAATCCCAACCTCCCCGAATGGCCGCAACTTGAAGGGTATGATGACAAATTTCATAAGGAAGGAGATGAAGCAGAAGAAGAGACAGTGAAGGAGGACTCAACTGTCCTTTTCGAACTTACTGTAAGAGATGGTAACCTTATGGAATTTGAACTCGTTCCATCAGTGGCAATGCTGACTTACGAATCTATGGAAGTAGATGGAACAAAAGAGGAGATGGAGGTCCATAGAGATGATGGCCATAATGAGAAGGAAGATGATGTTGAGGATGAAAAGCGTAATGAGTTAGAGTGTCATGAAACTGATGAAGACACGGTTAACCGAGTGCAACTCAACCAAGGCGATCTGGACCACACAGAGTCTGAAATCTCTTCACCAGAAGATATGTTAGATGATGATGAGGCTCTGTGGTCAGTCCTCCATATGATGGATGATGAGTCCGATGAAGATGAAGTCAGTTATTAAGGAGACTTCATTGGAGTATCAAAAGGATGCTTGGATTAAATACTAAGTTGATGCCCTCACAATTTTGTGAAAGGAATAGTATCTTCTTTTTCTTCTTTTTTTTTTTTTAGGCTTAAGTTTTTTTTTTTAGGATTAAGGTTTTTTTTTTTTAGGCTTAAGGACTGGCTATGCAGGTGAAGAAACTCTGGTACTGATGAAAGAGAGCGTGTTGTTTGGGTGGGGAAAATGACGCTTAGCTTCACCACCTGGCCAAAAAATGGCGCTTGGCTTCACAACCTGGCCCGCTTGGCTTCATCGCCCGGCACAACAATGGCGCTTGGCTTCACCGCCTGGCCTGCTTGGCTTCACCGCCCAGCCAAAAAATGGCGCTTGGCCTCACCACCTGGCCCGCTTGGCTTCATCGCCCGGCACAACAATGGCGCTTGGCTTCACCGCCTGGCCTGCTTGGCTTCACCGCCCGGCCATGAAATGGCGCTTGGCTTCACCGCCCGGCCAAATAATGGCGCTTGGCTTCACCACCTGGCCCGCTTGGCTTCATCGCCTGGCACAACAATAGCGCTTGGCTTCACTGCCTAGCCTGCTTGGCTTCACCGCCCGGCCATGAAATGGCGCTTGGCTTCACCGCCCGGCCAAATAATGGCGCTTGGCTTCACCACCTGGCCCGCTTGGCTTCATCGCCCGGCACAACAATGGCGCTTGGCTTCACCACCTGGCCTGCTTGGCTTCACCGCCCGGCCATAAAATGGCGCTTGGCTTCACCGCCCGGCCAAATAATGGCGCTTGGCTTCACCACCTGGCCCGCTTGGCTTCATCGCCCGGCACAACAATGGCGCTTGGCTTCACTGCCTGGCCTGCTTGGCTTCACTGCCTGGCCTGCTTGGCTTCACCGCCCGGCCATAAAATGGCGCTTGGCTTCACCGCCCGGCCTACAATGGCGCTCGGCTTCACCACCTGGCCCGCTTGGCTTCATCGCCCGGCACAACAGTAGCGCTTAGGATTGTTGAATTATTTTTTTTTTTTTAGGTTTAAGGTTTTTTTTTTTAGGTTTAAGGACTGGCTATGCAGGTGAAGAACCTCTAATACTGATGAATGAGTGAGGAAAATGACTTTTGGCTTCACCACCTGGCCCGCTTGGCTTCATCGCCCGGCACAACAATGGCGCTTGGCTTCACTGCCTGGCCTGCTTGGCTTCACCGCCTGGCCAAAAAATGGCGCTTGGTTTCACCGCCTGGCCCGCTTGGCTTCATCGCCCGGCACAACAATGGCGCTTGGCTTCACCGCCTGGCCTGCTTGGCTTCACCGCCCGGCCAAAAAATGGCGCTTGGCTTCACCGCCTGGCCCGCTTGGCTTCATCGCCCGGCACAACAATGGCGCTTGGCTTCACCGCCTGGCCTGCTTGGCTTCACCGCCCGGCCAAAAAATGGCGCTTGGCTTCACCGCCTGGCCCGCTTGGCTTCATCGCCCGGCACAACAATGGCGCTTGGCTTCACCGCCTGGCCTGCTTGGCTTCACCGCCCGGCCAAAAAATGGCGCTTGGCTTCACCGCCTGGCCCGCTTGGCTTCATCGCCCGGCACAACAATGGCGCTTGGCTTCATCGCCTGGCGTGCTTGGCTTCACCGCCCGGCCAAAAAATGGCGCTTGGCTTCACCGCCTGGCCCGCTTGGCTTCATCGCCCGGCACAACAATGGCGCTTGGCTTCACCGCCTGGCCTGCTTGGCTTCACCGCCCGGCCAAAAAATGGCGCTTGGCTTCACCGCCTGGCCCGCTTGGCTTCATCGCCCGGCACAACAATGGCGCTTGGCTTCACCGCCTTGCCTGCTTGGCTTCACCGCCCGGCCAAAAAATGGCGCTTGGCTTCACCGCCTGGCCCGCTTGGCTTCATCGCCCGGCACAACAATGGCGCTTGGCTTCACCGCCTGGCCTGCTTGGCTTCACCGCCCGGCCAAAAAATGGCGCTTGGCTTCACCGCCCGGCCAAAAAATGGCGCTTGGCTTCATCGCCCGGCTGAAAAATCGCGCTTGGCTTCACCCCCTGGCCTACAATGGCGCTCGGCTTCACCGCCTGGCCAACTTGGCTTTACCGCCCGGTCTAAACATAACGCTAGGCTTCACCACCTGGCCCAACAATGACCCTTGGCTTCACCACAAAATTTCAAATGTCATCAATCACGACTGACCACTAATAAGCTAGCTGGAATGAGGGGAGTTGGCTGAAAGCTATTTCAGAAGGAAGGGCAACCTCTGGCGCGGCGGAAAAACCCGTAAGTTCAATGCCCAGAATGCTGAAGTAGGTTTCAAATTGCTTCTCAAAGTAATCCAACTCATATACAAGTCATGACACCAATAATAAGCTAGCTGGAATGAGGGAAGTTGGCCGAAAGCTATTTCAGAAGGAAGGGCAACCTCTGGCGCGGCGGAAAAACCCGTAAGTTCAATGCCCAGAATGCTGAAATAGGTTTCAAATTGCTTCTCAAAGTAATCCAATTCATATACAAGTCATGACACCAATAATAAGCTAGCTGCAATGAGGGAAGTTGGCCGAAAGCTATTTCAGAAGGAAGGGCAACCTCTGGCGCGGCGGAAAAACCCGTAAGTTCAATGCCCAGAATGCTGAAGTAGGTTTCAAATTGCTTCTCAAAGTAATCCAATTCATATACAAGTCATGACACCAATAATAAGCTAGCTGCAATGAGGGAAGTTGGCCGAAAGCTATTTCAGAAGGAAGGGCAACCTCTGGCGCGGCGGAAAAACCCGTAAGTTCAATGCCCAGAATGCTGAAGTAGGTTTCAAATTGCTTCTCAAAGTAATCCAATTCATATACAAGTCATGACACCAATAATAAGCTAGCTGCAATGAGGGAAGTTGGCCGAAAGCTATTTCAGAAGGAAGGGCAACCTCTGGCGCGGCGGAAAAACCCGTAAGTTCAATGCCCAGAATGCTGAAGTAGGTTTCAAATTGCTTCTCAAAGTAATCCAATTCATATACAAGTCATGACACCAATAATAAGCTAGCTGCAATGAGGGAAGTTGGCCGAAAGCTAATTCAGAAGGAAGGGCAACCTCTGGCGCGGCGGAAAAACCCGTAAGTTCAATGCCCAGAATGCTGAAGTAGGTTTCAAATTGCTTCTCAAAGTAATCCAATTCATATACAAGTCATGACACCAATAATAAGCTAGCTGCAATGAGGGAAGTTGGCCGAAAGCTATTTCAGAAGGAAGGGCAACCTCTGGCACGGCGGAAAAACCCGTAAGTTCAATGCCCAGAATGCTGAAGTAGGTTTCAAATTGCTTCTCAAAGTAATCCAAATCATATACAAGTCATGACACCAATAATAAGCTAGCTGCAATGAGGGAAGTTGGCCGAAAGCTATTTCAGAAGGAAGGGCAACCTCTGGCGCGGCGGAAAAAACCCGTAAGTTCAATGCCCAGAATGCTGAAGTAGGTTTCAAATAGCTTCTCAAAGTAATCCAATTCATATACAAGTCATGACACCAATAATAAGCTAGCTGCAATGAGGGAAGTTGGCCGAAAGCTATTTCAGAAGGAAGGGCAACCTCTGGCGCGGCGGAAAAACCCGTAAGTTCAATGCCCAGAATGCTGAAGTAGGTTTCAAATTGCTTCTCAAAGTAATCCAATTCATATACAAGTCATGACACCAATAATAAGCTAGCTGCAATGAGGGAAGTTGGCCGAAAGCTATTTCAGAAGGAAGGGCAACCTCTGGCGCGGCGGAAAAACCCGTAAGTTCAATGCCCAGAATGCTGAAGTAGGTTTCAAATTGCTTCTCAAAGTAATCCAATTCATATACAAGTCATGACACCAATAATAAGCTAGCTGCAATGAGGGAAGTTGGCCGAAAGCTATTTCAGAAGGAAGGGCAACCTCTGGCGCGGCGGAAAAACCCGTAAGTTCAATGCCCAGAATGCTGAAGTAGGTTTCAAATTGCTTCTCAAAGTAATCCAATTCATATACAAGTCATGACACCAATGATAAGCTAGCTGCAATGAGGGAAGTTGGCCGAAAGCTATTTCAGAAGGAAGGGCAACCTCTGGCGCGGCGGAAAAACCCGTAAGTTCAATGCCCAGAATGCTGAAGTAGGTTTCAAATTGCTTCTCAAAGTAATCCAATTCATATACAAGTCATGACACCAATAATAAGCTAGCTGCAATGAGGGAAGTTGGCCGAAAGCTATTTCAGAAGGAAGGGCAACCTCTGGCGCGGCGGAAAAACCCGTAAGTTCAATGCCCAGAATGCTGAAGTAGGTTTCAAATTGCTTCTCAAAGTAATCCAATTCATATACAAGTCATGACACCAATAATAAGCTAGCTGCAATGAGGGAAGTTGGCCGAAAGCTATTTCAGAAGGAAGGGCAACCTCTGGCGCGGCGGAAAAACCCGTAAGTTCAATGCCCTGAATGCTGAAGTAGGTTTCAAATTGCTTCTCTAAGTAATCCAACTTATATACAAGTCGTGAGTTATCATAAGACATTCATGAAGTACTGATGAATTTTGAATTGATATGAAAAATAAATAGAAATAGGGAGGGAAGGAAGAAGGGTCGTGGGAACCAAGCCTACAATAATGGATGTAGGCAAAACCCACCTGATGAGCTCCTTGGTAAGAGCGAAACCCTTATATATGTCACTTTGGTAATAGTATGTAGTAATTAATTTATATGTATATATATATATATATATATATATATATATATGTATATATGTGTATATATATATATATATATATATATATGTATATATATATATATATATATATATATATATATATATATATATATATATATATATATATGCATGGATATTTGAACATTAACTCAGACACACATGAAGGCCCACACCACCATAGAGATTATCCGTATAATTTTCATCTGAAGGGAGTGTCTCAATAGAATCCCGTTGACATTTTACTGTAGGCCTTTGGAGGGCAGTGCCTACAGCCTCAAGTATTCTAAGCCAGCCGAATTTGATGGAACTCACATTGTTCAAAACAAAAGCAACTACAGCCGGCTCATAATACCTGAAGCTGTAAGCATCTCCTTCCAAAGGCCAACACTCAACATTCAATGGGATTCTGATTATATGCTCCCTTCTAGCAGAAAGCCGTATAGATAATCTCTGTGGTGGTGTTGGGTCGAGTGTGTGCCAGAGTATTGTAGGTGTCTACAATACTCTGGCACACACTCGACCCAACACCACCACAGAGATTATCTATACGGCTTTCTGCTAGAAGGGAGCATATAATCAGAATCCCATTGAATGTTGAGTGTTGGCCTTTGGAAGGAGATGCTTACAGCTTCCGGTATTATGAGCCGGCTGTAGTTGCTTTTGTTTTGAACAATGTGAGTTCCATCAAATTCGGCTGGCTTAGAATACTTGAGGCTGTAGGCACTGCTCTCCAAAGGCCTACAGTCAAAAGTCAACGGGATTCTATTGAGACACTCCCTTCAGATGAAAGTTATACGGATAATCTCTATGGTGGTGTGGGCCTTCATGTGTGTCTGAGTTAATGTGCAAATATCCATGCATATATATATATATATATATATATATATATATATATATATATATATATATATATATATATATATATATTTATATAAAGTATATAATCAATCATTATTTTCTTCATGATCTATGGGTCTTTGAAATTTGAAATAATTTTATCGTTTTACTTTTAGTTTTTTTATAGAATTCATTTTAAAAAATTAATCAATATTTTGTAATCCCTTATATATAAAAGGAATCTTAAATTTATAATAATTAATAATCACTTTATGGTCGTTATAAATATCATCGTTTCTTCAGCCAAAGGCTTCCACCTGAAAACCTAAGGCGGTAAAAAAATCCTAAGAGAATTCCTGTAGGAGACATACTGACGCCCTCTTGGGAGTTTTCGCCGTACCATAGCAGTACCCCGGGCCGGAGTCACCGATAATTTGGAGAAATTTCATGGTTGATTGACTGATTGATTTGAGGTTTTCTGGCATCATGACATCTAGGGTCATTGACGCCGATATCATTTATTATAAATAAACAATAAAAGTTTCTTCAATTAAAACCATAAAAGCAAAGATGTCATTTTAAAAGTTAAATAGCTTTCAGAAGACTGCCTCTGAGGTAAAGTTAAAAATACCGCTAGCATGGTAGGACACATCATGTCCAAGAATCTTGGCAAGGATAAATCTGCCATCTTCAACTTGAGCCTCAAACAGATATCTATTTCTTTCACTACTATATGTGGGGCATTCGGTCAAATAATGCGTCACTAGAGAAATTTCATGGCGTTCCGGTAATCGTTGGCCCTGGTCATGAGCCTGGTCATTTTATTCTTGAGTTGTGTGTGTGTGTGCATTATAGCCACGAAAGGAAAGATGAAAATATTAGACTAGATGGGAGTTAGGACTTTTATCTTATTAATGATATCAACGGATCCACAAAGTATCAACACCAATCAAGTTTTTTGGGCTCAAGCCATGTCGTCCTGATGGAAGGTTCCTTCAGTAGCTTCCTTTGGATATATATAACTACTAGTTATATATATCCAAAGGAAGCTACTGAAGGAACCTTCCATCAGGACGACATGGCCATCTCACCCAAAAATAGATTTTTCAACAGTAGACGGCTCCATGGAGAGCTACTGCTTACGGCATGCGAGTACCTTGGTCTTCTCAGCAGGATCAAGACTAGCTGGTGTGTTGGACTACCCAGTGGCTCGTTGGATGAAACCGTCTTCAGATGAAAGTGGGAACATTGTCCCTTCTGTCTGGACAGACACAGCCTCGCCTTCTGTTGGCTTAACCCATCTATAACACAATCAATTTCGAGGGAAGAGGACCTCCAGACAACCAAGGTGAATTCCTTCTGTCTGTTACTCAAAGCTGTACAACCGGATACTATGGTGACGACTTGTTCGCCTTGCAGTCACAAGGCGGCAGATCGGTCCCGCTAAGGCACGGGTATTTGATCTGTGTACCGGGGAAGTTACCAATGTGGTTGGCCACAACGGTGGGGGATTTGGGTTGCCCAGCTGACGTTCTGGTGAGCATTTCTTCAGGGGAAATTGGAACTGAAACCAGACCCCTATAATCTTCAACCCTCATCTAGAACCACAATCTACACTTTACTAATAACCTTTCGTACCTCTTTGAGCTGTTGTTGTTGCTGTTGTTGTTGTTACTAGCAAAGCTACAACCCTAATTGGAAAAGCAAGAAGCTATAAGTCCAAGGGCTCCAACAGGGAAAAATATCCCAGTGAGGAAAGGAAATAAGGAAATAAATCAACGAGCTGAGAAATAATGAATAATTAAGATAAAATATTTTAAAAACAGTAACAACATCAAAACAGGATAAAATATTTAGATTTGGGTTACACATCCCAACACTTTAATCTCAAAATTCATTCAACATCCTAATCCTAATGCATCTAGGGTCAAATCCTTTTATTAATTATTATTATTATTATTATTATTATTATTATTATTATTATTATTATCATTATTATTATTATTATTTTTATTATTATTATTAGTTATTATTATTATTATTATTATTGTTATTATTAATATAATTATTATTATGATCATTATTATTATTTTTATTATTATTATTATTATTATTATTATTATTATTATTATTATTGTTATTATTATTATTATTATTTATTATCATTTTTATTATTAATATTATTATTATTGTTATTGTTATTATTATAATTATTATTATTATTATTGTTATTATTATTATTATCTAAGCTAAAACCCGAGTTAAGAAATGTATGATGTATAATGTATTCCTAGCTATTCGGTATTTTAATTTTGAAGTATCTTTTGATTGCCACATGATATGAAATTGTTTACTTCAATGCATTTTAGGGAATTATTTATAACCAGCGCCTATCCATATTTACCAGGACAAGAACATTTAGATGAATAAAAAAATAAATCACTATTTTTTATTTTATAATGAGAATAACAGATAATAGATGGACATCAAGCATATAAAAATGGGTCCCCTGAGATTACAAAACGAAGCAGAGGGAGGAAGAAGAGATGATGGATTAACGAACTAAGAAAATTTGCTGGTAAGGAGTGGCATGGAAACCCGATAAACAGACGAGAGTAGAAGGACTTGGTCCTGTAGTGAACTATCAACGGCTGACAGTATATATATATATATATATATATATACTACCGATCCCCATGGATTAGGAGCTTTAGACTTTGCCTCTGAATCAGGCTGTGAGCAAATCATAAATGGAGTTACTCACAGGTCCGGTAATTGCTTGGACTTCGTATACACTGACTCCCCTGGCGTTATAACTAGTAAGGTTGGTTCTCCAGTCGGGACATCTGATCATGCCTTGATTTCATTAGTAGTGAAGACTGAGCAGCCTCTGCCTGATATATCATACTCTTGTAAAATTTATGTGAAATCCCAATCAGACTGGAATGGGATTTTGCATGATCTTTTGTGCTTGAATTGGTCACAATTATATAGTAGTGTAGATCCTGTTGTCCCTTTGAATGAGAATCTGGCGGCAAATTTGTGTACTAACTTAATCTGCGCTGCTGCGCATGCGTGCAGCAGCGTACTATTTACAATTGTCATCTAAGGCGCGTTTTTTTAAATTTATAATATATATATATATATATATATATATATATATATATATATATATATATATATATATATATATATATATTTGTTTAGAATTTGTGTCTACTTCTTTTCATGATTTTGAAACTTGAAGTATTTAAAAAATTCCATGTTTTCGAATGAAATGGACCTTTGTATGAATAGGACGTTACTCACTTGGTCCTGTCACACACAGAAAAGCCATGTGCCTTGCAGGACCTACAAATGTGTATTTGTTGTATACATTCTTGAGTATTTAGAGTCCTACCACATGAGGAAAGGGTCCTACCACATCCATAGAAATCACAGACCACTTTCTGGTTTAACAGTGTTTTTATGTTCTTTGAAACAGTTAAAAGCATGACATTTTATATAATTTCTTTAATGGAATTTTTCATTCATAACCAAAGAAAGATTCACGTGCTCTCCTTAATGTTTGTCCTCAAATGCCCTGTATACGGATTTGCATGTACAAAGAGAGAGAGAGAGAGAGAGAGAGAGAGAGAGAGAGAGAGAGAGAGAGAGAGAGAGAGAGAGAGAGAGAGAGAGATTGAGAGAGAGAGAGAGAGAGAGAGAGAGAGAGGAAGAACTCCCCATGCTTAAAATTACCCTTCCCTCTTCTCGTAAGCGCAATATATGATATTCTATAAACAAAATTCTTACGAGACACATAAGGAAACAACGAGTAACTATCTGAATCTCTCTCTCTCTCTCTCTCTCTCTCTCTCGTGTGGCTCTCAAAGGCTGATTGCTCCTCGCGTGAATTCATATCCCGTTTTCTATTTTGATGGGGCCCCTCAATATTTTGAGTCTGTTCTTCGTTCCTCTTTTGTGCCCGAGTTGTTACTCATATTACTGCACCTCTAAAGAGGGCATCAGCTACCTTGTTAGCCTTACTTTTCATGTGGTTGAACCCCTCTATGTTAAATTCTAACAATCTTTCCACCAACAGCTACACTACTTGCATTTATTTTCACTAAAAACGGGTGATCAAATCTAGGATGTGCGAGTGACTCATCGCTAGTTAAGGCAGCTTTCAAATGGTTAAAAGCCCTTTCATATTCCATTCCCCAATTTATTACTTTTCGTTTCTTTAAAGGATCTAAGGGCCTCGATATCCCTCCAAAACCTCTTGTGAACTTATAGTAATACCTCACGAGGTCAAGGAACCCAACTAGTTCTTTAGGGGTACGTCACGTACGTGGCCTGGGGAAATCTCTATAAAAGCTTCTACTTTTACTAAGGCAGGGTTGGATACATTCTGGAGCTATTATATAACCTAAAATTCGACCTGTTTACAGAAAAAACTTGCACTTTGATAAATTCATTTTCATACCATTACGGCGCAATGCTTCTAAAACTTTAGGAATGTTGTTATTATGTTCTTCTGCGGTTTTCCCTGTCATTATGATATCACCTAAATAAACAAGTACATTATGGCCAATTAAGGGAGACAACACTGCCATCATTACTCTAGAAAAATGACTGGGAGCATTTTTAACCCTGAAAGATTAAAAATTAAACTGAAATAGTTGATCGTTGGCTATAAATGCCGTTTTTGCATTTACCGTTTTCCTGAATGGTTATTCATTAGCATCCAGATTTTAAATTGATACTTGTAAACATATTTACCATCCCGAACCTTCACGAGAAATTCCTCGATCGGGGCCAAAGGAAATGCATTGTCCTTAGTGATTGCATTCTACTTCCTACAATCAACGCACAATCTTACCGAGCCATCCTTTTTCCTAACTGCTACAATTGGAGAAGCCCAGGGGGATTCACTTTATTCGGTAATCCCTTGTTCCCTTAATCTACTAATTTCCTTTTCTGGCAGGCATAGTTTTCCAGCTTGCCTAATCAAGTTCTGAGTGTGTTTGCCTGTACGGGCAGGAGTTGTGGCTCCCAAGATTATCAGTAATTTCACATAACTCCAATTCACACATAGAATCCCTTCCTAACAGACATTAAGTGTTTCCCCTGGACGTGAGACAGAAATTTAAAGAATGATAAGCATAAGATTGCCTTATTTCTTGTTTGGGTTCCCCCAGAGCCTTTGGTAAACAAAATGAAATTGGGAAATGTAAAATGCCACTTTCTCTAAAACATAACTCCAATTCACACATAGAATCACTTCCTAACAGACATTAAGTGTTTCCTCTGGACGTGAGACCGAAATTTAAAGAATGATAAGCATAGGATGGAGAGCTTTTGGTAAACAAAATGAAATTGGGAAAAGTAAAAGGCCACTTTCTTTAAAACATAACTCCAATTCACACATAGAATCACTTCCTAACAGACATTAAGTGTTTCCCCTGGACGTGAAACCGAAATTTAAAGAATGATAAGCATAGGATGGAGAGCTTTTGGTAAACAAAATGAAATTGGGAAAAGTAAAAGGCCACTTTCTTTAAAACATAACTCCAATTCACACATAGAATCACTTCCTAACAGAAATTAAGTGTTTCCCCTGGACGTGAAACCGAAATTTAAAGAATGATAATCATAAGATGGAGAGCCTTTTGTAAACAAAACGAAATTGGGAAGAGTAAAATGCCGCTTTCTCTAAAAAAGGAAAGTATTTAATCAAATGGTACTATCGATATTAACTTATGCATCAGACACTTGGAGCCTTACTAAAGCCTTAGAGCATAAGCTAGTTACAACTCAAAATGCTATGGAAAGAATAATGACGGGAATAACACTAAGAGAGAGGAAAAGAGCAATATGGATATGCCAGGAAACTGAAGTATAGGATATTCTAACAACTTGTAGGATAGAGAAATGGACATTGGTAGGACATGTAATGAGAATGCTAGATAATAAATGGACATGAAGAATAACAGAATATGTCCCTAGAAAAGGAAGAGAAGATGATGACTGACGAACTAAGTAAATTTTCTTTTATAAACTGGCATAAAATGACCATAAACAGACGGGAGTGGAAGGACATGTCTGAGGACTTTGTTCTGCATTGGACTAGTAATGGCTGATGATATATATATATATATATATATATATATATAAAAAATCACAGGAAAACATGATGCTCAGATGCAGAAGAACCAAAGGGAAAATGAAAATACGAAATATACGATTAAGTACAGAAGAATTGTCATGGACTTTTATCTTTCTTCGTGGCTAAGTGGTTTAGTCACTGTCTATACAAGCTTGCCGACCAGGGTTCGATCCCCGGTCGGTCACAAGCACTTGTCTTTGTGTGATTTCGCCTGGGGCTCTGATCCCGAGGTCGTTAAGAGAATCCAGACATTAATGTATCAAATATGTATGTATATATATATATATATATATATATATATATATATATATATTATATATATATATATATATATATATATATATATATATATATATATATATATATATGCTCACCCAGGTGTAGGTAGGCCTACACGTATGATACGTCATGCAAGAGTGTTTGTTGTCCCTGCCGCCAGATGTCCTTATGTAGGCTATACAGAAATCAATGAATGGAAAAACGTTCGAGGAAACGTATTTCTAAATCTTCGTATCGATTGACTTTACAGTTTATTTAACCTGTATGTACCAAGTAAACAACAGTCTTTTTTATGTGTGTGTGTGTGTGTGTGTATGTGTGTAATTTCAATCTATGACTCGAGTTGAAGAATGTCACTTATATATTACATGAGTAGCGTTTACACATCAAATCGTAGTACCAAAACATTAGTTTGTGTACATACAAATGTATATCAGTTGGACTATCGCCGCCTGTTTTGTCAATAGTCACTTTTTTATTGAATGTTTGTTTAAACGCTGAGATCAACTATTATAATGCAATGCTAAAATTATTGATTCAAATTGCTGAGCAATAACTGTTTATTTATTTATCTATCTGCAAACCTCCTACTCACTATCATCACCGTTTATCGTTCGAAACGTGGTTAGAGACTCGAGTTAACTCCGACATTGTGGTTTGGTCAAGAAGGTTGTTCGTCCGTAGGTAGATAGAGTGCTTAATCACAAGATTTTGCATAATTCTGATCATCCTTTACATTCAGGTCTTCCTGCACAATTCCATCCTGTTCGTAATACTAGGTAGGCAGTTAATTCTAATAGCCAGACCTTCTCTATCATGAGGCTCAATACTACACAGTATTCTAGAAGTTTTATTCCAGCTGTGACCAAGTTGTGGAACGATCTTCCTAATCGGGTAGTTGAATCAGTAGAACTTCAAAAGTTCAAAGTTGCATCAAATGTTTTTATGTTGAACAGGCTGACATAAGTCCTTTTATAGTTTATATATGACATATCTGTTTTGATGTTACTGTTTTTAGAATGATTTATTGTTAATTAATTTTCATCGTTTATTCATTTCCTTATTTCCTTTCCTCACTAGGCTATTTTTTCCTGTTGGAGCTCTTGGGATTATAGCATCTTGCTTTTCCAACTAGGGTTGTAGCTTGCCTAATAATAATAATAATAATAATAATAATAATAATAATAATAATAATAATAATCATAATAATCAGCCAACATGAGCAGGTACCAAAAGATAGTTTGAGACTGATGAGGAATGGACTCTTTGATAGAAGCTGTAGGTCTACTTGTTCATCAAATATGTCCTGGAACTGGGAATGGCTATACACCAGCAACATGACAAAATGCTAATCTGATCCAGCATGTTCTGGATAGCCTCACATCTTAACTCTTTTACCCCCAAAGGATGTACTGGTACGTTTCACAAAACACATCCCTTTACCATGGACGTACCGGTACGTCTTTGCAAAAAACGGCTATTTACAATTCTTTTTTATATTTTTGATAATTTTTTGAGAAATTTCAGGCATTTTCCAAGAGAATGAGACTAACCTGACCCCTCTAAGACAAAAATTACGGCTATTAGAGCAATTTGAAAAATATATACTGCAAAATGTGCTTGAATAAAAAATAACCCTTGAGGGTTAAGGGTTGGAAAGTTCCAAATAGCCTGGGGGTAAAAGGGTTGATTATAAAATGCTACATTACCTGTTTCTACACTGTTTTCAACATACACATCCTTCATATATATAATAATACATGGAAGAAATTTCATAATAGTAAAAAATGCTGAACTCTACGCAAAGTGTTTGCAAGAATGCTCTATACCTACAGTTTGGAAAACCCTTTATCATTATAACAATACATAAAAAGACATAAACGACCTGAAAAAATTTCCACCCTATATAATTACTTTTAGTAATATACCAAATATTTACAAAGATCATATTTGGCCTCATTGAAAGACAGATATAATCTAGCCAAGAGAAGAGGCATGTTTTAGAAGCTGGTATTTGATAGCTGACCATATCCATGTGATTAATTTATGGCATTTAGAGACTATGAGAAAGCTTTTGATTCTGTCTAAACTTCAGCAGTAATGAAAACCCTTAAAAAAGGCAAGGAATAAATGAAACTAATGTTAGATACTATAAAGGAAATACAGTAATTATAAGATTACAAAAAGATGTCTCTTAGACTTTTCACGAGACTATGAGAAAGCTTTTGATTCTGTCTAAACTTCAGCAGTAATGAAAACCCTTCAAAATAAGGAATAAATGAAACTAATGTTAGATACTATAAAGGAAATACATCAATTATAAGATTACAAAAAGATCTCTCTCAGATTATTCACAGCATGCCTAGAAGTTTTTAAGGATTTGCATGGGGAAAATGCAAGAATTAATATTAAAGGGGAATACCTTAACAACTTAAGTTATGTTTAGTAAATCATGATAGGAATTACAAAAGAGGATAGAAGATTTTAATAGAAAAAAGCAGAAATGTAGGACTGAATATTAATATGAGTAAAACTAAGATAATGTTAAATGAAAATGCAGTGACAATAAATATGGTTTATGGAGACACCTCTAGAGACCCTTAAGGAATGTACATACTTAGGGCAGACAGTAAGAGTTTCCCTAGGGCATGAGGCCGAATTTAAAAGGATAAGCTTGGGATGGAACTTTTGGTAAACAAAATGAGATTATGAAATGTAAAATGCCACTTTCTCTAAGAAGAAAAGTATTAGAGGTCCTACTAGTATTAACTTACGCATCAGAAACTTGGAGCCTTACTAAAGCCTTAACATATAAGGTAGTTTCAATTCAAGGAGCCATGGAAAGAATAATGATGGGATAATATTAAGAGATCGAAAAAGAGCAACATAGACATGAGAGCAAACTGAAGTAGAGGATATTCTAACAACAGGTAAGATAAAGAAATAGACTTAGGGAGGACACATAATGAGAATAACAGATAATAGAATGACGGAGAAGGTAACATACCTATAGTCCATTTCTTTTAGCGAGGCAGATTTGCACCGACTCGCAGCGGTGCCCTTTTAGCTCGAAAAAGTTTCCTGATCGCTGATTGGTTAGAATTATCTTGTCCAACCAATGAGCGTTCAGGAAACTTTTCCGAGCTAAAAGGGAACCGCTGCGAGTCGGTGTAAATCTGCCTCGCAAAGAAAAATTGACTATAGTACTACGTACAAGATGGTAAAGTTTGGGAAGATCTGTTAGCAAAGGATGGTCATGGATAATCTTAGCTACGTGCATAAGGAACTAATTATTATTATTATTATTATTATTATTATTATCATTATTATTATTATTACTTGCTAAGCTACAACCCTAGTTGGAAAAGCAGGCTGCTATAAGCGCAGGGACTCCAACAAGGAAAATAGCCCAGTGAGGAAAGGAAACAAGGAAAAATAAAAATCTAAGAAGAGTAAAAACATTAAAATAATTATCTCCTATACAAACTATGAAAACTTTAACAAAACAAGAGGAAGAGAAATAACATAGAATAGTGTGCCCAAGTGTACCCTCAAGCAAGAGAACTCTAACCCAAGACAGTGGAAGACCATGGTACATAGGCAATGGCACTACCCAAGAATAGAGAACAATGATTTGAATTTGCAGTGTCCTTCTCCTAAAAGAGCTGCTGACCATAGCTAAAGAGTCTCTTCTAAAGGATTTCTCCTGAAGGTTATTCATGGGTTTATTGTACATAGTGGTAAGCTACTATTTATTATTTCTGGATAAGTCAACATAAAATTGAATTAGTTCAGGATAGGATAATCCAGCCTTGATAGGGTTGTCATACTTGGTTTTTCTTGTCTTGACCTACTTACAGTAAGGTAACAGCTTGCATATGTGCTTCTTGCCATATTATTCTTACCTATATAATTTAAAGTTAATTCTTCGGTTTCACCACTAACGTGCAATTTCTGTATTTCCCATCTGGGTAAGGAGGAGCAGCTGATTATTGAAGAGGAAGAGACCTGTGTCGTGCACTTAGACACATTTGCAATGAATGATAAATTCAGACATTTCTAAGGTGTATGAATCGACTTCCCTACAGAATTTTAAGTACCTTATAAGGTGACTTCACAGCTTTTCAGCTTATATATATATATATATATATATATATATATATATATATATATATATATATATATATATATATATATTATCAGCAGCAGCTGCAGAACAAAGGCCTCATATTTATACACACACATATACACATATATATATATATATATATATATATAAATATATATATATATATATATGTATATATATATACATATATATATATATATATATATATATATATATATATATATATATATATATATATATATATATATATGTCAGTAGCAGCTGCAGAACAAAGGCCTCATATTTATACACACACACACACACACATACACACACCCATATATATATATATATATATATATATATATATATATATATATATATATATATATATATATATCTATATCAGTAGCAGCTGCAGAACAAAGGCCTCATTCATGTCCTTCCACTTACATCTGTTTATGGTCTTTCTCTGAAAGTTTATACCCGCAAATTGTTTTTGCTCGTCAATCCATCGTCTTCTCTTATTTCCTCTGCTTTTGTTTGCAATGTCTAGTCACTGTAATAGAAAGACCATAAACTGATGACATTGTACGGACATGACTGAGGCCTTTATCCTGCAGTGGACTAGTAAAGGCTTATATTACATATATATATATATATATATATATATATATATATATATATATATATGGGAATAATACATGGCTATTAGGAGTAACAGAGTTGGTCCCTGGAGACTTCAAAAGGGGCCAAGGATGGAAGAGAAGACGATGGATTGACGAACTAAGAAAGTATGCCGGTATAGACTGGCATACAGACCATAAACAGACAGGAGTGAAAGGACATGTCCGAGGCCTTTGTTCTGCAGTGGACTAGCAATGGCTGATGATGAATTTATATATACTGTATGTATATATATATATATATATATATATATATATATATATATATAAATTAATATATATATATATGTATATACATTTATATATATATAAATTTATATATATATATATATATATATATATATATATATGTATATATATATATATATATATATATATATGTATGTATGTATGTATGTTTATATATATGTATATATGCGTATATATATATATATATATATATATATATATATATATATATATATATATATATATGCATATATACGTATATATATATATATATATATATATATATATATATATATATATGTGTGTATGTATGTATGTATGTATGTATGTATATATATACGGTATAACAACAACAACAACAACAACAATTGGTTTACGAAATTTGTCATTCGAATTCTTCGAATTTTTTCAAAATCAGATCTTCCGAAGACTTCCTGAAGACCTCCTGAAGACTTCCTGAAGACACTTTCGTAGCGGAGTCAAGAATCGTCTTTGGTTCCTTCACAGAGATTCTGGATATTTTCCTCAATAATTTCCTTCTTAACATATTTAATTTATTCTTTATGTATAAAAAAACTGAATTGTCTTTAAATTAATGAAATTAAGTACTAAAATAATAATAATAATAATAATAATAATAATAATAATAATAATAATAATAATAACAATGCATTAACGACTTTCTTCAATCGAATTCTTCGAATCTTCGAAAGCCCTGAAGACTTTGGCGCGTTGTGAAGAATTATCTTTGGCTTCCGGAGACAACTTTCGAATCTCTGATGGCTAAAACTAACTTTTTTAGAACTATGCCTCATCTCGGGCGTGTGGAAAGATTAACATAGAATATGTTTCACGTACGAGAATTCGTAAGTGCTTTAGCAGTGACTGCAGCTAAAACAGGAATAACCCCAATGTTCAAGGATTTAATCAAATCGTTTCTACCGGAGGAACTTCTGCGCCGGAACCTCCCCGTTGGGGGGATGGCAACAGGAGATTTCTCCACTCTGGTTGCTGGTAATGCCACCTTGGGTGGCGTTGCAGCGGCCTCTCTTGGATATCTGACTTGGAAGAGAGTCGTGGCTTCTAAGAAGCAGGCTCGACTTGGACTGGAAAAGGACAACGTTTTGGCTTTAGTGGAAGGCCTGGAGAAAAAGGTCCAGGACCTGACCCTACAGGTCGAAGAAAGGATGAGAGGAGAAATGGCATTGGGAGTCGGGGCTTCTAAGAAGCAGACTCGAACTGGACTGATAAAGGACAACGTTTTGGCTCTTGTGGAAGGCCTGGAGAAAAAAATCCAGGATCTGACACTACTGGTCGAAGAGAGGATGAGAGGAGAAATGGCATTGAGAGCTATTCGCGAAGAAGAAATTCAGAAAACGAGTCTTCATTTTGAAGATTTGTTAGACCAGGAACTCATTCTAGAAGGGAGCCTTGAGGAGGAGATAATTAATCACGAAATTGATACTGACTTAGATGGACATGAAATGGAGGAGGAGGAGGAGGAGAACTTAGACGATTTTGAAGAAAAATTGGACTACGAAATTGATATTGACTTAGATGAACCTGAAATTGATGAGGAGGAGAAGGAGGAGGAGGAGAAAGAGGAGGAGAAGGAGGAGGAGGAGAAGGAGGAGGAGAAATTCTCGAGTGATGAGAACTTAGATGAGTTTGAAGAAGATTTGGACTACAAAATTGATATTGACTTAGATGAACCTGAAATTGTTGAGGAGGAGAAGGAGGAGGAGGAGAAAGAGGAGGAGAAGGAGGAGGAGGAGAAAGAGGAGGAGAAGGAGGAGGAGAAATTCTCGAGTGATGAGAACTTAGATGAGTTTGAAGAAGAATTGGACTACGAAATTGATATTGACTTAGATGGACCTGAAATTGATGAGAAGGAGAAGGAGGAGGAGGAGAAAAAGGAGGAGAAGGAGGAGGAGGAGAAAGAGGAGGAGAAGGAGGAGGAGGAGAAAGAGGAGGAGAAGGAGGAGGAGAAATTCTCGAGTGATGAGAACTTAGATGAGTTTGAAGAAGAATTGGACTACGAAATTGATATTGACTTAGATGAACCTGAAATTGATGAGGAGGAGAAGGAGGAGGAGGAGAAAGAGGAGGAGAAGGAGGAGGAGGAGAAATTCTCGAGTGATGAGAACTTAAGCGATTTTGAAGAAGAATTGGACTACGAAATTGATATTGACTTAGATGAACCTGAAATTGATGAGGAGGAGAAGGAGGAGGAGGAGAAGGAGGAGGAGGAGGAGGAGGAGGAGGAGGAGGAGGAGGAGGAGGAGGAGGAGGAAGAAGAAGAAGAAGAAGAAGAAGAAGAGTCCAGTGACCTACTGGATCTTGTTTTGGGAGGTGTTGACATTGATGAGTTTGAAATCACTTCTCCAGAGGATCTCCAGGATTCAGAGACGACGGAGAACGAGGCTCTGTTCGCAGAGCTCCAGACGTTGGTGGCTGCCTCTGAACTCGACTGTGCCTTGGAGAAGATTCAAGAAACAATGTCCAAAGACAATCTGTTCCATTGGGTACTTATCGACCTGGCTCGTATCAAAGGAAATATCCTTTGCAATATGGGAAAACTGGAAGAAGCTTGCAAATGCTTCAACTTTGTTCTTGCTACCAACGAGGAATATTCCGATGCCAGGTTGAGACTGGCCCTATGCTGGTTGGCACTTGGATGTCACCAAGAAGCTCTTCGTGAATTTGAGAGACTGCGAATGGAAGGGGTTCTGGACCCCGACTTCATGTTCTATATTGATTCCTTGGTTGACATGAATTGCTATGGATGCCCATATGGAATCCTAGGCCTTAAGCCAGACGCTACTCAACACCAAATCGAAAAAGCTTTCAGAAAAATGGCCTTAAAATACCACCCTGACAAGTGCCGAGGTTCGGACGAAGAAATTCAAAGGTGCTGCAATAAGATGCACCAGCTCAATAGCACAATGGATATCTTGCGTGATGCTGACAAGAGAGTAAGATATGAAGAGACTTGGAAAGTTGTCCAAGACTTTACCAATATCATATTTAGCAATCCCAACCTCCCCGAATGGCCGCAACTTGAAGGGTATGATGACAAATTTCATAAGGAAGGAGATGAAGCAGAAGAAGAGACAGTGAAGGAGGACTCAACTGTCCTTTTCGAACTTACTGTAAGAGATGGTAACCTTATGGAATTTGAACTCGTTCCATCAGTGGCAATGCTGACTTACGAATCTATGGAAGTAGATGGAACAAAAGAGGAGATGGAGGTCCATAGAGATGATGGCCATAATGAGAAGGAAGATGATGTTGAGGATGAAAAGCGTAATGAGTTAGAGTGTCATGAAACTGATGAAGACACGGTTAACCGAGTGCAACTCAACCAAGGCGATCTGGACCACACAGAGTCTGAAATCTCTTCACCAGAAGATATGTTAGATGATGATGAGGCTCTGTGGTCAGTCCTCCATATGATGGATGATGAGTCCGATGAAGATGAAGTCAGTTATTAAGAAGACTTCATTGGAGTATCAAAAGGATGCTTGGATTAAATACTAAGTTGATGCCCTCACAATTTTGTGAAAGGAATAGTATCTTCTTCTTTTTCTTCTTTTTTTTTTTAGGCTTAAGGTTTTTTTTTTTAGGATTAAGGTTTTTTTTTTTTTAGGCTTAAGGACTGGCTATGCAGGTGAAGAAACTCTGGTACTGATGAAAGAGCGCGTGTTGTTTTGGTGGGGAAAATGACGCTTGGCTTCACCACCTGGCCCGCTTGGCTTCATCGCCCGGCACAACAATGGCGCTTGGCTTCACCGCCTGGCCTGCCTGGCTTCACCGCCCGGCCAAAAAATGGCGCTTGGCTTCACCACCTGGCCCGCTTGGCTTCATCGCCCGGCACAAAAATGGCGCTTGGCTTCACCGCCTGGCCTGATTGGCTTCACCGCCCGGCCAATAAATGGCGCTTGGCTTCACCACCTGGCCCGCTTGGCTTCATCGCCTGGCACAACAATAGCGCTTGGCTTCACTGCCTAGCCTGCTTGGCTTCACCGCCCGGCCATGAAATGGCGCTTGGCTTCACCGCCCGGCCAAATAATGGCGCTTGGCTTCACCACCTGGCCCGCTTGGCTTCATCGCCCGGCACAACAATGGCGCTTGGCTTCACCACCTGGCCTACTTGGCTTCACCGCCCGGCCATAAAATGGCGCTTGGCTTCACCGCCCGGCCAAATAATGGCGCTTGGCTTCACCACCTGGCCCGCTTGGCTTCATCGCCCGGCATAACAATGGCGCTTGGCTTCACTGCCTGGCCTGCTTGGCTTCACTGCCTGGCCTGCTTGGCTTCACTGCCTGGCCTGCTTGGCTTCACCGCCCGGCCATAAAATGGCGCTTGGCTTCACCGCCCGGCCTACAATGGCGCTCGGTTTCACCACCTGGCCCGCTTGGTTTCATCGCCCGGCACAACAGTAGCGCTTAGGATGATTGAATTATTTTTTTTTTTTTTAGGTTTAAGGTTTTTTTTTTTAGGTTTAAAGATTGGCTATGCAGGTGAAGAACCTCTAATACTGATGAATGAGTGAGGAAAATGACTTTTGGCTTCACCACCTGGCCCGCTTGGCTTCATCGCCCGGCACAACAATGGCGCTTGGCTTCACCGCCTGGCCTGCTTGGCTTCACCGCCTGGCCAAAAAATGGCGCTTGGCTTCACCGCCTGGCCCGCTTGGCTTCATCGCCCGGCACAACAATGGCGCTTGGCTTCACCGCCTGGCCTGCTTGGCTTCACCGCCCGGCCAAAAAATGGCGCTTGGCTTCACCGCCTGGCCCGCTTGGCTTCATCGCCCGGCACAACAATGGCGCTTGGCTTCACCGCCTGGCCTGCTTGGCTTCACCGCCCGGCCAAAAAATGGCGCTTGGCTTCACCGCCTGGCCCGCTTGGCTTCATCGCCCGGCACAACAATGGCGCTTGGCTTCACCGCCTGGCCTGCTTGGCTTCACCGCCCGGCCAAAAAATGGAGCTTGGCTTCACCGCCTGGCCCGCTTGGCTTCATCGCCCGGCACAACAATGGCGCTTGGCTTCACCGCCTGGCCTGCTTGGCTTCACCGCCCGGCCAAAAAATGGCGCTTGGCTTCACCGCCTGGCCCGCTTGGCTTCATCGCCCGGCACAACAATGGCGCTTGGCTTCACCGCCTGGCCTGCTTGGCTTCACCGCCTGGCCTGCTTGGCTTCACCGCCTGGCCTGCTTGGCTTCACCGCCCGGCCAAAAAATGGCGCTTGGCTTCACCGCCTGACCCGCTTGGCTTCATCGCCCGGCACAACAATGGCGCTTGGCTTCACCGCCTGGCCTGCTTGGCTTCACCGCCCGGCCAAAAAATGGCGCTTGGCTTCACCGCCTGGCCCGCTTGGCTTCATCGCCCGGCACAACAATGGCGCTTGGCTTCCCCACCTGGCCTGCTTGGCTTCACCGCCCGGCCAAAAAATGGCGCTTGGCTTCACCGCCTGGCCCGCTTGGCTTCATCGCCCGGCACAACAATGGAGCTTGGCTTCACCGCCTGGCCTGCTTGGCTTCACCGCCCGGCCAAAAAATGGCGCTTGGCTTCACCGCCCGGCCAAAAAATGGCGCTTGGCTTCATCGCCCGGCCGAAAAATCGCACTTGGCTTCACCGCCTGGCCTACAATGGCGCTCGGCTTCACCGCCTGGCCAACTTGGCTTTACCGCCCGGTCTAAACATGACGCTAGGCTTCACCACCTGGCCCAACAATGACCCTTGGCTTCACCACAAAATTTCAAATGTCAACAATCACGACTGACCACTAATATGCCTGGCCTGCTTGGCTTCACCGCCCGGCCAAAAAATGGCGCTTGGCTTCACCGCCCGGCCAAAAAATGGCGCTTGGCTTCATCGCCCGGCCGAAAAATCGCACTTGGCTTCACCGCCTGGCCTACAATGGCGCTCGGCTTCACCGCCTGGCCAACTTGGCTTTACCGCCCGGTCTAAACATGACGCTAGGCTTCACCACCTGGCCCAACAATGACCCTTGGCTTCACCACAAAATTTCAAATGTCAACAATCACGACTGACCACTAATATGCTAGCTGGAATGAGGAGAGTTGGCTGAAAGCTATTTCAGGAGGAAGGGCAACCTCTGGCGTGGCGGAAAAACCCGTAAGTTCA
>NC_090753.1:78561805-78564305 GCF_036898095.1 Palaemon carinicauda
TGGATATGACCTAGCTATTGAAATATACGACCAAAATTAAAAATAAAATAAATACACTTAGAAAAACAAACATACACACGCATGCACTATATATATATATATATATATATATATATTATATATATATATATATAAACATATATATGTGTATAGAATATGAATATATACATGTATGTATATATATGTATGTATGTATGTATATATATATATATATATATATATATATATAATATATATATATATATAGTTATACTTTTAGCATAATACGAGAAGCCAGAATGACAAAATAAATTATTATTCTTATTTACTTCACGGTATCAATGTTTGTATTATATAATACTGTTTTTTATTTTATTCATATAGTTCATTACAAAATCTAATATGTAAACATTGATTTAGAAAACGAATTTATAGTCATTATTATTATTATTATTATTATTATTATTATTATTATTATTATGCTACTCAGATACAGAACAAATTAGTGGTTGATTCCGGAGGAAGGGTGTGTGTGTGTGTGTGTGTGTGTGTGTGTGTGTGTGTGTGTGAGTGTGTGTGTGTAGCATCTTGCAACAAACCATCCACATCAATAAAAAAACAAATCATTAAATTGTGTAAAAATAATTCATAATATATAAAAATATTTTTTTCATCGCAAGACAATTATATTTACAGAGTATTTAATAGAAAGGTGAACGGTAACAATTCACAAAATAATTCAATAAATTCCTTGTTTTTATAGTTTGCAATACAATAACACTATCAAATCTATATTTCATAAATGCGTATATATTCATTTATTTATTTTTCTCGTACATTTTTATACATTTCCTTTATGCATTTCGTTTTCCCTTCTACAATTTTTATTATTCTTTATCTTTCGTTTTTTAAGCTTTCATTTTTGTTTTGTCTTTACTTTTTCACTTTTTTCTATCTGCCTTTTTCTTTACATTATGTTTTCCATTTCCTTATTTTTTCACTTTTTTATTTGTATATTTCCCATCTCTAATATTATTCTTATATTTACTATTCATTCTTCGTTATTTTCATTCCATTAACTTTTTATTTATTTTTCGTCTTTCATTTTAATCATTTCTTCATTTATACCATGATTTGCTTCAAACGTATTCTAAAATATAGCAAATAAATATTAAGATTAAGACGAGAGAGAGAGAGAGAGAGAGAGAGAGAGAGAGAGAGAGATTAATTATTCTCTCATCTATACCCTAACTTGTATCGGACGTACTCTAAAAGATGAACAAATAAATATGAAGATCAAAAAATAAGAGAGAGAGAGAGAGAGAGAGAGAGAGAGAGAGAGAGAGAGGATATTTTAATCATTCTCTCATTTATGCATCGAATGATATTTAAAAGATAAACAAATAAATATGAAGATTAACACATGAGAGAGAGAGAGAGAGAGAGAGAGAGAGAGAGAGAGATTAATTATCCTCTCGTTTATACCATAACTTGCATCGGAAGTATTCTTAAAGATGAACAAATAAATATGATGATTAACATTTGAGAGAGAGAGAGAGAGAGAGAGAGAGAGAGAGAGAGGAGAGAGGAGAGTGTTGTAACGCAAAGGGGGGTAGGGAGAAGGATCCAGGAAATGTAACACCAGGAAAGGTTTTAGCACCAACATCCCCCTAAAGGGAATACATACTCCACTTTAAATAACAATAAGTTCCAGGAGACAAAAATTCTTCAACACCTGAGATCTATGCATTCAACCACCTCTCCCCCCCCCCCCCCCCTTACCTGGTCAACCAACCCACCTATACACTCCTGGGCCCACCAAAAACCGATTGGTTTTGACAATAGAGTTCATGCAGCTCTCAAAATCGGTTATAAAGGCGTGTGGTCCACCCTCCTAGGGTCCACCCCCCCCCCCCCCTACAAAACCCCCTGAGCCAGGATTCAGACAGTCAGTTCGTTAAAGGAGAACTATGCCTTTCCTGCTCACTGTCGGAGGGCGGTGCTTCAAGCTGGCGGAGTTTTAAGCTGATAGTGTTCTCAAACAGCGGTACTTTAAGATGACGGTGCTCTCAAATGGTGGTACTTCAAGCTGACAGTGCTCTCAAATGGTGATACTTGAAGCTAACAGTGCTTTCAAATGGTGATAATTCAAGCTGACTGTTCTCTCATATGGTGGTACTTGAAGCTGACAGTGCTCTCAAATGGTGATAATTCACGCTGACAGTTCTCTCAAATGGAGGTAATTCAAGCTGACAGTGCTCTAAAATGGTGATAATTCAAGCTGACAGTTCTCTCAAATAGTGGTACTTGAAGCTGACAGTTCTCTCAAATGGTGGTAATGCAAGCTGACAGTGCTCTAAAGTGGTGATAATTCAAGCTGACATTCCTCTCAAATGGTGGTACTTGAAGCTGACATTCCTCTCAAATGGTGGTACTTGAAGCTGATGGAGCTCTAAAATAGTGATAATTCAAGCTGACAGTTCTCTCAAATGGGAGTACTTGAAGCTGACAGTCCTCTAAA
>NC_090753.1:78569305-78581805 GCF_036898095.1 Palaemon carinicauda
TTATCTTATTATCTTAAGCAACTAAAGATAAGTCTTACCGTAAACAGTCATTTCGTTCACCCAATCTTCAGGGCCTTTACGTAACCAACGTGTTGATGACACACATACCTGGAAGAGATAAGACAGAGCTATGAGTAAACAGATTTGGAATTTTCTTACATGTAATCATAAGTACCTAAAATGTATCTATATATTCATAATATTTTTGGCACGACTTGCATTAACAACAATGTCTTTGCAGATGTTATAAAGTTCGGAAATTGTGAAAATATTTTAGCACGACTCGTAATAACAACAATACCTTTGCAATTTCAATGCCCTCAGAAGAATATTGGGAGTTAAATGGCAGGATATGATTAGAAATGAAACTATAAGATTACTCGAGTACCATATGTGGATGAGATCATGATGAGAGGTAGATGGAGATGGTTTAGACATGCTCTTCGCACTCCCAAGAGAGAATAGCTCACCAAACGTTCAGCTGAGCTCCACTGGCACTATAAGAGTTGGAAGACCCAGGCCTACGTGGCTAAGGACTATGAAGCGTGAAGTGGGAGATGATGAATGGAGAAGTATTGAATTGAAAGCTCAAGATAGAGACGGCTAGCAAAATCTAACAGAGGCCCTTTGCGTCAATGGGAGTAGGAGGAAATGGTGATGATGATGGTTCAACACAAAACACTTATATACTGGCATGAATCTGTTCCTAAACATACTAATAAGTGGTTTCATACTTTGCTGTAAACGAAATTTCATAATGTATTTGCAAAAACGTTGTTGATAAGTCATCACGAAAAATTTCAAGACAAATACAGAAGCTTATAATTACAAAACATTTGCATAGGCATTGTTGTTATTACGAGTGATGTTAAAAAAATTGGATAATTTCCGAACCTTTTAATTACAAAACATTTGCAAAGGCATTGTTGTTAATGCAAGTGACGTTAAAAAAAATGGACAATTTCCGAAGCTCGTAATTACAAAACATTTGCATAGGCATTGCTGTTAATGCAAGTCGTGCCAAAAAAAAAATCAGGACAAAATTAAAAAGTTGTATTATACTAAATAAACCAGTTTTCTTAAAGTTGCACATTTCCTTTTATTTGTTTATTGTTTATTTCTCTTCGTTTAAGTGGCACTGCAAATGTCAAAAAGAAATAAAAAATATAAAAGTTTAATCGAGTTTCAGCAACTTTACATGATTACTGTAGATTTCTCCTCCATGGTTATATATATATATATATATATATATATATATATATATATATATATAATATATATATATATATATATATATGTGTGTGTGTGTGTGTGTGTGTGTGTGTGTGTATAAAAAATTAGAGGGGCACTCAGTAGAACGCCGATCTCCGCCGCAAAGCTTATTTATCGACCTTGACCTTGACCTTAGACCTTAACATGTATTAATTGACGTGGATTTTCAAATACTCAAATATGAACCAAGTTTGAAGTCTCTGTGACAACGATGTCCAAACTTATGACATATGTGAATTGGACATTTTGCTTGACCGTGATATTGACCTTTGACCTTGACCTTCCAAAATGTAATCATTTCTAGCTTTTTACATAACAGTTAATCCTTGCAATTTTCATTACTCTACGGATAATATTGTGGTCAGGGAACTGTTCACAATCACACACAAAACAAACACAAATAGGGGCGAAAACATAACCTTCTTCGAGCTTCGTTGGCGGAGATACAAAGCAATACTAAATCATAATCACCTTCAGTTTTCCTAAACATTTCAAAGTCAATGCTCTCAACATCAAGATTACAGCATTCTGTGTGTACGTGTATGCTTCCTTAACTGTAACAACCGAAAATTAGTTCATTTTAATTGTAGCACAAATTAAAATCCATTTATTACGTAAGAGAGAAAAGATCATAAACTCAATCCTAAATATTGTTGATATGAACAAACATTTTTTTTTCTTTTTTAAATCGGACAAGGTGCTTTTTTTATATGCTAACTTCATGTCGTCTCAAAAGTGTGTGTGCGTGTGTGTGTGTGTTTTTTTTCTTTAAGAATAGAATTTGAATAAGAACCAGCGCTGGGGCAAGGAGGACATACCCTTAAAAAATTAGAGAGAGAGAGAGAGAGAGAGAGAGAGAGAGAGAGAGAGAGAGAGAGAGAGAGAGAGAGAGAGAGAGAGACCCACAATATCTGCTCCAACCAGACACGTGTCCCTGCGTCAAAAATTTTGCATCCAAAAATTAATCTCGTCTAAGTCAGGTCAGCGAACGAGAGTAAGTCATTTTAAACTTTGATCTTCTTCCTACTCTAAGATATTAACCCAAACCCCCACCCAAGCCCTTCCCCCTCCCCCCAATCCTATTCCATCAACCTCCTCCCACTCCCATGACCTTAGGGAATCCCAGGGCCTTACAGGATTGGAGCCCACTCAGTCCTTAAGATTCAGGGCAGGATCCCAGGATCACCTAGGGAGAAAATCCATGAACACGAACTGCTCCACCCACAGACTCTCTCTCTCTCTCTCTCTCTCTCTCTCTCTCTCTCTCTCCTCTCCCCCGAGGTAATCCTTCTCTCCCAAGGATGCTAAGCTAGGATGGGAGCCACATGTAAAAGAGATAGCTTTTGTAGAAAAATAAACTTTCGCTTTTTGTAGACCCTCTCTCTCTCTCTCTCTCTCTCTCCTCTCTCTCTCTCTCTCTCTCTCTCTCTCTCTCTCTCACAAAAGAGAAGACTATTATGAAATTTAAATCTGGAGATTGCTTCAGTTACCTCAGCAAAAAATAAATATGTTCTATATTATGTTCTTAAAAGTTAATCAGCGAGATGAGTTCTCTCTCTCTCTCTCTCCTCTCTCTCTCTCTCTCTCTCTCTCTCTCTCTCTCTCTCTCTCTCTCTATTGTTCATGTTACCGTATATATAATTCTTGGTAAAATATATTGCTAAAGTAACTTCATGTTGGTTATTCAACTAGCGTATACTATATTCAATCATGCTGGTTATAAACTAGCCCATAATATATTCTTTTATGTTGGTTAATTAACTATCGTATACTATATTCAGTCATGCTGGTTATAAACTAGCCCATAATATATTCTTTTATGTTGGTTAATTAACTATCGTATACTATATTCAGTCATGCTGGTTATAAACTAGCTCATAATATATCATTTCATGATGGTTAATTAACTATCGTATACTATACTCAATCATGCTGGTTATAAACTAGCTCATAATATATCATTTCATGATGGTTAATTAACTATGGTATACTATACTCATTCATGCTGGTTATAAACTAGCTCATAATATATTCTTAAATGTTGATTAATTAACTAGCGTATACTATATTCAATCATGCTACGGAATTCATGGCACACCTCACTCCGAGGAGATAGGGATAGATACCAAGGAGGAGATAAGAGGACATAGCAGAGGTGGAGGGAGGGGATACATAATGGAAATCCCCAACGCAGTGAGGCTGTGAAAGGGTGCATTTCTTCAGAGCGAAGTGTGCTGGGAATAATTCATGCCAACTGTACATACTTCACCTAAATAATGATTTTTTTTTTTTTACAAAAGTATATATTATTATTTTTATCATTATTATTATTATTATTATCATTATTACTAGCCAAGCTACAACCCTAGTTGGAAAAGCAAGATGCTATAAGCCCAAGGCTCCAATAGGGAAAAATGGCCCAGTGAGGAAAGGGAATAAGGAAATAAATAAATGATGAGAACAAATTAACAATAAATCATTCTAAGAACAGTAACAATGTCAAAACAGATATGTCATATATACTAAACATTTCCTTGCCCGTCTCCCGGGGATCGAACGCGGGTCTCATTACCATTAGATCAATGACCATATTCTCAGATACAAAAATAATCACAGTTATTATGTTATCACTTCTGATGCGAATGAATTCGATGTTATCAGATAATCTAATTCTATATTTCAATTATACAACAAAAGTTATCATGCCAAGTCAGAAACATAATTTTCATATTATCTATAATTGGTCGTTTCGCGTTATCTTGGCCCTGATACAAAGAACAACGAACCTACACTTACTGCTGTTATAAATTATAGTTCATTAATCTGACACCAGGTGGCTCTGGTCAGGTAAGCCCTTACGTCGACATTAATCAAGGTTAGATGTTATTAGAACTTGAGTTTCTACATAAATGGGAGATTCCTTAACTGCCTAAAATATACTGAGTAACATACAACAACAACAACAACAACAACAACAACAACAACAACAAATGCAACCGTTTCTAGTCTACTGCAGGACAAAGGCCTCAGACATGTCATTTCAACTTTGGGGTTTAGTAAGTTTTCATCACCACGCTGGTCAGTGTGGATTGGTGATGGGTGTGTGGAGATTTTCAACAACAACAACATCAAATGCAACCGTTTCTAGTCCACTGCAGGACAAAGGCCTCAGACATGTTAATTCAAGTCAAGGATTTGGCCCAGTTTTCATCAACAGGCTGGTCAGTGAGGATTGTTGATGGTATGTGTGATTTTCGTCTGATCCCTCAAAAACCAGCCTAGTATAGGTGTCCATGGCTAGTACAGATTTGCTGATCACGGTTATATACAAACCATTTCACCACGTTAAGAATATGTGTCTTTTCAAAAGACTGTTTCTTTGCTTTTAAGCAAATTCTATATTAGTATGACAATTTTTAACCTGTATAATGAACTAGCAGTGCACACTATATAATAATGCCCTATGTATATCTCCATACATAGGAAAGAACGAAACACCTAGATGGATATTTTGACAAATAAATGAAGCGTTTGCTCCCTTCATCCTTTTTGCAAAAGTAATAATTCCGGATAATTGGCTGGACAAGAGATAATGAAGACCACTCACTATAAGGACCACTAGATTTAATTAGTCCTTTGCTATTTTAGCTCGGATAACGAACTGGGCACATGTTCCATATCTTTAAATGGGAGCTTTTATTTCACGTTTAAAGGCCACTCATGAATGGCAGGCAAGGGACAATGACATTGCCCTATCGAGTAGGACAATGCCCTAGAGACTGACCATATATAAATGATCAGCGCCGAAGCCCCATCTCCACCTAAGCTAGGACAAAGGAGGGTCAGGCAATGGCTGCTAATGACTCAGCAGAAAGACCTATATGGTCCCCCAAACCCGCCATCCTTAGCTCACAAGGCTGGAGAGGTTGTAGCGACCAAAGGAACTAAAGAGTTTGAGCGGGACTCGAACCCCAGTCTGGCATTCACCAGTCAAGGACGTCACCACGTCGGCCACCATAACCCTATTCTACAGTATTACCAGTGTACCCGACCAGTCAAAAAGGACGGCTAAATATTTAGATAGATATACACAAACACACACAAATTCGACCCTTTACCATCCACCCACCGCCTTTCCTAACTACAAACTCCTGGTTCGGCAACTTATGGGAGATTGTGGTTTTTGAGTGTACTTCTTGGGGTATCCCCTCTCACCAGGGTATGAATACTCTCTCTCTCAACACCCATGGGATGGGGAGAAACCGCGTAGATTTAGGTTTTGATATCCTGCTAAGCATGACTGGAAAGAATATATATATATATATATATATATATATATATATATATATATATATATATATTTATATATATTTATTTATATATATATATATATATATGTGTGTGTGTGTGTATGTATGTATATATATATATGAATTATATATATATATATACACACATATATATACATACACACACGCACACACACACATACATATATACATATATAATATATATATAATATATATATATATATATATATATATATAAACACTTGCTCTTTCATTATATACAGGAGATGGGAGCTTTTGTTCTAAGTCTATTCTATTATGTACAGTATTACAGTAGACCCTTACGATATTAGTTTCTAATGAGACTTCTGCATACAGTAAGATGCGGGGACCCACTGAACACCATATATACATAGATGATCAACGCTTGAGCCCCTCTCTATCCAAGCTAGGACCAGGGAGGGCCAGGCAATGGCTGAGGATGAAGCAACAGATAGAAGTATAAGCTCCCCAAAACCACAACCTCTTCTCCCTAGTACACAAGGATGGTGAGGTTGCAGCAACAACAAAAAAATTATCAGTCTTTAAGGTGTCTCGAACCCCATCCAGGAGATTGCTAGGCAAGGACGTTACCAATAGACTACCACAACCCTGAAAATTTTCATTCAGATGATTATTATCAAATAATGCTTCGCAATAACAAACTGGTGTACGCAACCCGTAAAAAATGACAGCTAATTTAAATATCTAGATAGATCTGCACACACAGATTCAACCTTTCCCAGCCCCTCTCACTTTCCTAACTACAACACGGCAGTTTCAGCATTTTTGGGAAGATTATGGTTTGCATGGGTATGACTACTCACTATCCCCTTAAATGAAGGATGGGGGAGACCAAGTAGTCATACGTTTAGCAATCCCACCCACCATGATAAGAAAATATGTGAGTGTATATATATATATATATATATATATATATATATATATATATACAGTATATATATATATATATATATATATATATATATATATATATAAATATATATCATCATGATCATCATCTCCTCCTCCTACGCCTATTGACACAAAGGTCCTCGGTTAGATTTCGCCAGTCGTCTCTATCTTGAGCTCTTAAATCAATTCCTCCCCATTCACCATTTCCTACTTCACATCTAAGCCTCTAGACATTTCTATTCCCTCCGTGGGTTCGAATCCCACCCAGGGAAGGAATGCATCTTCATCTATCCCCCATTCCGGATTCAGAAGGCGAAATGTTTGTGCATACATGCAAAAGCAGGCACGTGTGGATGATCAATAGTTGACGGCAGAAAGGGGTTATCTCTCTCTCTCTCTCTCTCTCTCTCTCTCTCTCTCTCTCTCTCTCTCTCTCTCTCTCTCTCTCTGTGTGTGTGGAACAAATTCCGTTAAAGAAGAACTGCTGACGAAGGATTAATCAGTCCCTCGTCATCTATTCATACAAAGTAGGATTCGTCTCTCCCCGTGGTTGGAAAATGAATCGTCAATGATTTGAGAGTTGAAATGAGTTGGTCTGGCATTTATTATTATTATTATTATTATTATTATTACTATCCAAGCTACAACCCTAGTTGGAAAAGCAAGATGCCCAGGGGCTCCAACAGGGGAAAATAGCCCAGTGAGAAAAGGAAATGAGGAAATAAATATATGAAGAGAACAAATTAACAATAAATCATTCTAAAAAAAGTAACAACGTCAAAACAGACATGTCACATATAAACTATTAACAATATCAAAAACAAATATATCATAAATAAACTATAAAAAGACTCGTTTCCCATTGGCACAAAGCTGTGGTGCTTTATTTTTCTTCTTCTTACCAATATATATTGGAATTTTGTTTTTGGAATTGGGTCGTCCAAATCTGCATTCTGAATACAGCGGTTTTAACACATTTCTTGAAATAATGTGTATTTTAATTATTTTACACAGTGTATAATGTAGTTTTATAGGCAATTCTTGTAATAATTGTAATAATTATGACTTATTCCTGAACATTTAAAACTACGTTCGGTGTCAGAAGACGATGGATTGTAGTATATTGGTTTTACTGTAGGAGATCATTATCAGATGAAACGATTAATACAAGAAAATTCTTTAAAATCAATTAATACAACAATAATGTTAATGAAGATGATGGCGGCGTCTACAAGCGTTTAATTTATTCTCGATGATATAGTCGACTGTAAAGTTCTATTCTTCTCATTCATTTTAGGTTATATTTCTTGGTTTTTAAGAGGTAGTTTGTCTTTAGCCTCCTTTGTTTTCTTGTTTATTTTGGTTTACGGTGTTAAAAGGGAAGTTGTTTGTCGATCCTGATGACCTTTGATTAAAACACTCATCAATTAATCCTACCTCCCTCTCTCTCTCTCTCTCTCTCTCTCTCTCTCTCTCTCTCTCTCTCTCTCTCTCTCTCTCTCATACACACAATATATATATATATATATATATATATATATATATATATATATATATCCTCCTAAGTCTATTGACGCAAATTGATTTAAATTATATATATATATACATATATATATGTGTATATATATATATATATATATATATATATATATATATATATATATATAGATAAGCATATCACTAATTTTAAATCTAAGAAATTTCGCACCAATATATAGCAAAACTATCAAACTAAAAATATATTCAAGTCATTTACTTGAATAATTTCACATTTTTTTAGTAAAAAAACAAATAAACAAATAAACAACAAAGAAGACCACAAACATTTCTGGCCGGCTGAACGTTACTTGAGATTTCCAGGTCCAAAACCTTTTAGTTCACAACGAAAGACAATTCAGCCAGAAAGTATCTAGTTATTCCAGATCGTTCCAGAGGCCTAACTGGAAAATACAAAAATCGTTCGCAAATTAACATCCCTGATTTGCATATTTATAAAATAATATGCCTATTAAAACACATACAACAAAGATATCATTAGGTAATGTAAATATTAACCACAATGGCATATAATACCGAATATCCACCGTAATTCATTTATGGTAATAGCTTCTGGCTGGGCAGAGATTCGAACTCGTGCTACTCAGCCGAAACCATGTCTGCGAAGGCTCTATCAATTGAGCTATCAAGAGTAGTCCTCGCAGGTCTGGTTTCGGCTGAGTGGAACGAGTTCGAATCTCTGACCAGCCAGAAGCTATTTCCACAAATGAATTCCAGTTGATATGTATTCCCAAGGTAGAATTCGGCATTATATGCCATTGTGGTATATATTCATCTATCGATAACATACCTAATATAGGCCTGGTTAGAAAATACACACAAATAAAAAAAAAACAAAAAATGTTTCACAATTCTGTATAACAGATTTACATATTATCAAAATAGGAAACTAATCATAAACCTAATATAATAGAAATAAATCATCCACATAAAGTGTTATATACTTAATTACAGATATTGTATATATATATATATATATATATATATATATATATATATATATATATATATATATTTATATATATATATATATATATATATATATATATATATATATATACATTATACTGTATATATATACATATAAATATACACATATATATATATATACATATATGTGTATGTATATGTACCATGGTCTTCCACTGTCTTGGGGTAGAGTTCTCTTGATTGGGGGTATACTCCTGCACACTATTCTATCTTATTTATCTTCCTCTTGTCTTTTAAAGTTTTATAGTTTACATATGAGATTTATTTTATTGTTACTGTTTCATCTAATTGTTATTTAATTCTCTTGTAGTTTATTCATTTCCTTATTTCCTTTCACCATTGGGATATTTTCCCTGTTGGAGCTCTTGGGCTTATAGCTTCATGCTTTTCCAACTAGGGTTGTAGCTTAGCAAGTAATAATAATAATAATAATAATAATAATAATAATAATAATAATAATAATAATAAAGAGAATCGCAGCCTCATCACATTTCAATATCATTATTATTATTATTATTATTATTATTATTATTATTATAATTATTTCTATTATTATTATTATTATTATTACTATTACTAGCAAAGCTACAATCCTAGTTGGAAAAGCATGATGCTATAAGCCCAAGGGCTCCAACAGGGAAAATTAGCCGAGTGAGGAAAGGAAATAAGTAAATAAACAAATGATATGAGATCAAAATAGAAGGGGGGAGGGGTATTGGATATTACCATGACCTGAATAGTGAATAAATTACTTGAATAACTTGACTGCGGAGTGTCGTAATCAGGGAAGAAATATTTTGAGAGGTGGAATGTTAATTATAAATATTTAAGAATATCCTGAGTCTAATAACAAAGAAAAGATTTAGTGTGAAGGTGTATACAGGTTTTAGGAGTGAGGACAAACGCAATAAGTTTAAGTGTGAAATTAAATACAAAAGGTTCAAGCGTGAAGTCATACACCCCCCCCCAAAAAAAGAAAAAAATAAAGAAAAAAAAAGGTAAGGAAATACAAAGTTTGAATGTAAAGGAAAATAAAAAAAAAAATTTGAGCGTGGAAGCAATTTAAAAGATGTAATTATGAGGGCAAATACAAAAGGCTTAAGTGTGAAGGGAAGTACACAAAGTCTAAGTGTGAAGACAAATACAAAAAGTTTAAGTGTTAAGGCAAATATAAAAAGCTTAAGTGTGAAGGCAAATACAAAAAGCTTAATTGTGAAGGGAATTACATAGTGTAAGTGTGAAGACAAATACAAAAAGCTTAAGTGAGAAAGCAAAATACAAAAAGCTTAAATGAGAAGGCAAATAGAAAAAGCTTAACTGTGAAGATAAATACAAAAAGCTTAAGTGAGAAGGCAAATACAAAAATCTTAACTGTGAAGACAAATACAAAAAGCTTAACTGTGAAGACAAATACAAAAAGCTTAACTGTGAAGGCAAATACAAAAAGCTTAAGTGTGAAAGAAATACAAAAATACAAAATATAAAGGCAAATACAAAAGCTTCAAGCATGAAATGAAATACAAGTAAACATCACTTTAGCTTCTCACAGAAAAAGAAAATGAAAGTCCCATCAACGTCACAGGAGTCCTCATTTCTGAAGAAGCAAGATAACTACATTTTGAGAAAGGACCAGTGGGCGCTCGAGGGGGGGGGGGGGATGAAAGAGACGGCTTTAACATGGAAGGGATGGGGGGGGGGGGGGGAAGCACTTGCAAGCAGTTCTCTAATTGGTGGAGGAGTGAAGTAAAGTGGCCGACCAATCAGCTGGCCCATTTTGGTGTGACGTGATGGAAATACTTGGTCTTATTGGATGCTCGGATCTTTTAGTTCCTGGACCGTTCTGGTATCTGGGCAATCTGAGGTATTTGGGGGCTATCTATCTATCAGTTAAGAAGCTGATTATTATTATTATTATTATTATTATTATTATCATTTTTATTGTTATTGTTTTTTATTATCAAAATCTTTATTATTATTACTATTATTATTATTATTATTATTATTATTATTATTATTATACCAGGATGCTATAAGCCCAAAGACTCAAAACAGGAAAAAAATACATCAGTGAGAAATGAAATAAGGAAATAATTAAACTACATGAGACGTAATGAATAATTAATATAAAAAACCTTAACATCGGTAACAACGTTAAAATATATCTTTCATATATAAACTATGAGGAGAGACTCATGTCAGCCAGTTCAACATAAAAACATTCACTGTAAGTTTGAACTTCTTAAGTTCCACCCGTTCAACTGTCAAATTAGGAAGATCATTCCACAATCTGGTCAGACCTGGAATGAAACTTCTAGAATATTGTGTAGTACTGTGGTCTAAAAACAAAATACGCTGTAACCTTCGAAACAATAGGGTTTCTGAAACCCTTTATAGACTTGTCTATAATAGATTCTAAAGACGATCTATAAATATTTCCTTTTAAAGACAAAGCTAAGCGTTCTACGTGGATATAAATTCTTTCAAGTAAAACGTTTAATTCTATATGTCAATGTTATTTATCATATACAATTTGATCACATTCGCCAATGCTATGCAAGTAATAAAAAAACATGGTATGAAATCATATTCAATAATTTCCTATTAAAAAAAAAAAATCGGCAGCGTTTTTCACTGAAAAACTTTTTTCATTTAAATTCAGGATTTAATGAAATTTGTATTCTGTGCAAAGTGTAGTGATATCCTACAGGAAACGTCCCTGGCTACCGACCTGTTGGATGGGGGTTCAAGACAGGCTAACGCTCGTTAGTTTCTAGCAGTGTCTGCAACCTCACCATCCTTGTGAGCTAGGGATAAGGTGGGGTTTTAAGGGAACCTGTAGGTCTACCTGCTGAGTCATCAGCAGTCATTGCCTGGCCCTCCCTGGTTCAAGCTTAATGGAGATGAGGGTTAGGTGCTAATCATATGTGTATACGGTCAGTCTCTGGGGCATTGTACTGTACTGTGCTTCTGGCGTTCATGAGCACGCTTTAAATGTTCGAATCAGGGATGTGTGAAATAGCGGTCCAGTATCTAACCGGTCACCCATATTATTAAAAAAGAAAAAAAAAAATATATATATATATATATATATATATATATATATATATATATATATCTTAAATTGCGATAATAGATTTTATTAAGGGAAAAAAAATATTGAATGCTCGATATAAAATACAACATTCCTGTACTTCCCTCTAGTCTTGGATAGTGCCATAGCCTCTGTACCATGGTCCTCCACTGTCTTGAGCTAGAGTTCTCTTGCTTGAGGGTACACTCGGGCACACTATTCTGTCTGGTTTCTCTTTCTCTTGTTTCGTTGAAGTTTTTATAGTTTATATAGGAAATATTCATTTAGATGATGTTACTGTTCTTGAAATATTTCATTTTTCCTTGTTTCCTTTCCTCACTGGGCTATTTTCCCTGTTGGGGCCCCTG
>NC_090753.1:78589305-78591690 GCF_036898095.1 Palaemon carinicauda
CTTACTCCAACTACAACACCACCTATTTCAATTGCTACAACAACAAATCTTACTCCAACTACAACAACTCCTATTGCTAAAACTAACAACTCCCAGCTCTACATCAACCTATAACAACTCCCACTACAACAACAACTCCTATTGCTGCAACTAACAACACCCACTGCTACAGCAACTCCAACTACAACAATAACTCCTATTGCTACAACTAACAACTCCCACTGCTACAGCAACTCTATCTACAGCAACAACTCCTATTGCTACAACTAACAACTCCCACTGTTACAGCAACTCTATCTACAACAGTAACTCCTATTGCTACAAGTAACAACTCCCACTGCAACAGCAACTCAAACTACAACAATAACAACTATTGCTACAACTAACAACTCCCACTGCTAAAACAACTCTATCTACAACAACAACTCCTATTGCTACAACTACCAGCACCCACTGCTACAAAAACTACAACTAACAACAATAACAACTATTGCTACAACTAACAACGACCACTGCTACAGCAACTCCATCCACAGCAACAACATCCTATTGCTACAACTAACAACTCCCACTGCTACAGCAACTCTATCTACAACAACAACTCCTATTGCTACAACTACCAGCACCCACTGCTACAGAAACTACAACTAACAACAATAACAACTATTGCTACAACTAACAACGACCACTGCTACAACAACTCCAACTACAACAACAACTCCTATTGCTACAACTAACAACACCCACTTCTACAGCAACTAAAACTACAACATCAACAACAACTGTACAAATATTTTCGCCGTGTCCTTCTCGTATCGATCAATGTCTAACCACCTCTCTCTCTCTCTCTCTCTCTCTCTCTCTCTCTCTCTCTCTCTCTCTAGACTTCGGCTTGACGCAATCCACGCCTCGCGTCACGAAGGTAATCGGAACAAACCCCACCCACTCTCCCACGCCTACGACCCACTTCCACGCCCACACACACCTCGTCTACAGCATATCCTTCCCACACCTCCGCGAGCTCTCGTTTCAAGAGAATTTCTAGATTTTCCTTTGAGAATAGATTGGAAATTCCAGTTGGCGGGGTCGTATGGTTGACGAAGTTTAGACGGGAATTTGCAGTCGATGGATTCTTCGACGGGAATTTCCGTCGAATGATATTTCGACGGGAATATGCAAGTCGAATGATATTTCGACGGGAATTTGCTGTCGAGTGATATTTCAACGGGAATTTGCAGTCGAATATTTCGACGGGAATTTGCTGTCGAATGAGATTTCGACGGGAATTTCCCGTCGAATGATATTTCAACGGGAATTTGCCGTCAAATGATATTTCGACGGGGATTTCGCTGTCGAATGATATTTCGATGGGAATTTGCAGTCGAATGATATTTCAACAGGAATTTGCAGTCGAATATTTCGACGGGAATTTGCTGTCGAATGAGATGTTGACGGGAATTTACAGTTGAATTATATTTCGACGGGAATTTGCAGTCGAATGATATTTCGACGGGAATTTATAATCGAATGATACTTCTATAGGAATTTGCAGCCCGAATGATACTTCGACAGGAATTTGCTGTCGAATAATACTTCGACGGGGAATTGACTGTCGAATTATAACTAGACGGGAATTTGCTGTTGAGTTATAACTAGATGGGAATTAGCGGTAGAGAGAAATTTAGGAGTTTGTAATCGACTTTCGACGGGGATCTGCTGTCGAATGATACTTCGACGTGAACATACAGTCGAATATTTTAACTGGAATTTAAAGTTGAATGATATTTCGACGGGGAATTTCCTGTCGAGAGAAATTTCAATAGAGTTTGTCATCAACTTTCGACTGTAATTTGCTGTCGAGAGAAATTTCGATAGAGTTTGTCATCAACTTTCGACTGTAATTTGCTATCGAGAGAAATTTCGATAGAGTTTGTCATCAACTTTCGACGGTAATTTGCTGTTGAGAGAAATTTCGATAGAGTTTGTCATCAACTTTCGACTGTAATTTGCTGTCGAGAGAAATTTCAATAGAGTTTGTCATCAACTTTCGACTGTAATTTGCTGTCGAGAGAAATTTCGATAGAGTTTGTCATCAACTTTCGACGGTAATTTGCTGTCGAGAGAAATTTCGATTGAGTTTGTAATCAGCTTTAGCAGGGAATTTGCTGTCGAATGATACTTCGACAGGAATTTACAGTTTAATATGTTGACGGGAATTTGCAGTCGAATAACATTTTGAAGGGAATTTGCGGTCGAATTAAAGTCTGGGGAATTTCGCATATTATTGAGAGTTCCTACAGAATTCACATTTACAGGACCAAACATTTGAAGGTTTCTTAGGTTCTACTTGAATTTTTACCTCCGCCAACGAAGTTGGGACGAGGT
>NC_090753.1:78592190-78604690 GCF_036898095.1 Palaemon carinicauda
AACGAAGTTGGGACGAGGTTATATTTTCGCCCCTGTTTGCCCGTATCTCTGTCTGTTTATTTGTGAACAACTTCCTGGCCACAATTTTACTCAAAGAGTAATGAAACTTTCAGGGATTAATTGTTATGTCGAGACGTGGAACTGATTCAAGTTTGAAAGTCCTAGGTCAAAGGTCAAGGTCAAAGGTCTAGGTCGACTGAATTAACCTTAACCCTAAGTTCTTGCATGGTTGTCACACAGACTTCAAATACGCCTACGGTCTAAATTGATTCTGGGAAAGGCAAGCTGGTTTCGATAAATAAGCTGCCGTGGCGGAGGTCTGCACTATGTTTTTCTATTTGAAAACTCTTTCCCTATAAGTTTAAAAATGACTGAGATTTCGACGAGAAAATATGTCGACTGGAACCTCGACGGATATTAAAAGTCGACAGGAGCTTCACACCGAAGGATGGTCCGTCGACGAGTCGATTATTATTATTATTATTATCATTATTATTATTATTATTAATTAGGCTAAGACTGGCAATTACATCAAGAGTAGAACTTCCATGAGATATTACTTCCCTTTGGAATGGACATTTCCATAATAGGAATTTCCCTGAGAGAGAGAGAGAGAGAGAGAGAGAGAGAGAGAGAGAGATCAACAAATGTTCCTTTATTAAATGAGATATAAGAGCATAGAGAAGGAGCCGGTGCTAAGAGAGAGAGAGAGAGAGAGAGAGAGAGAGAGAGAGAGAGAGAAGTATCTTTTTAAATGATACAAGAATATGGAGCAAGAGCCGGTGCTAGAGAGAGAGAGAGAGAGAGAGAGAGAGAGAGAGAGAGAAGTATCTTTTTAAATGATAAAAGAATATGTAGCAAGAGCCGGTGCTGAGAGAGAGAGAGAGAGAGAGAGAGAGAAAGAGAGAGATATTCACCAACCTGTTCTCTTTTTAAACGAGATACAAGAACATGGAACAAGAGCCGGTGCTGAGAGAGAGAGAGAGAGAGAGAGAGAGAGAGAGATCCACCAAACTGTTCTCTTTTTAAACGAGATACAAAAACATGGAACAAGAGCCGGTGCTGAGAGAGAGAGAGAGAGAGAGAGAGAGAGAGATAGAGATCCACCAAACTGTTCTCTTTTTAAACGAGATACAAAAACATGGAACAAGAGCCGGTGCTGAGAGAGAGAGAGAGAGAGAGAGAGAGAGAGATCCACCAAACTGTTCTCTTTTTAAACAAGATACAAGAACATGGAGCAAGAGCCGGTGCTGAGAGAGAGAGAGAGAGAGAGAGAGAGAGATCCACCAAACTGTTCTCTTATTAAACGAGATATAAAAACATGGAACAAGAGCCGGTGCTGAGAGAGAGAGAGAGAGAGAGAGAGAGAGAGAGAGAGTCATTGCTCTTACCTTCTGTTTGACTCACCTGGACGTGACTGAACCTTTTTCTGGTTCTATTCATCTGTTAATTAACAAATGAGTCCTTCTTCCAATTACCCTTTTATAACTACATTTATTTTATATATCTACTTATTATTTAGTTATCAAATGTTATTCATTTCCACTAATTTTATGGGATGCTAAATCGAGCCTTTCATTTTGGAATGAAAAATTCGCTAAGAAGCAATTATTCATTTACTATTCCTTCATCTATTCATTTAGTATTCATTCGTTTATTCATTTACTATTCATTCATATATTTCTATACTACTCATTCATTTATTCATTTGCTATCCATACATTTACTATGCATTCATTTACTATTCCTTCATTTAATCATTAAATAATTATTCGTTTATTCATTTACTATTCACTCGTTTATTCATTCATTCATAAATTTACTATTCCTTCATTTAATCATTAAATAATTATTCGTTTATTCATTTACTATTCACTCGTTTATTCATTCATTCATAAATTTACTATTCCTTCATTTAATCATTAAATAATTATTCGTTTATTCATTTACTATTCAATCGTTTATTCATTCATTTATTTTCACATTTACTATTCATTTATTTATTCATTTACTATTTATTAACTATTCATTCATTCATACACTTAACTTTCATTCATTTATTCAATTACTATTCATTCACTTATTCATTTACTATTCATTTATTTATCGGCATCAATTCATTTACATATTTCGAGCCAATGCATAACTTTATTCACGCATTCGTTAATATTTCTTTCCCTCTTTGCAACACCGTCTCTAATAAGTTTCTACTTTCTATTTTTGGAAAATATTTAAAAAAATATGGTTAAAGCTCTTTTTTATTAGTTTAAAATTCCAATTAAATTTCGACTACTTATTAACACAAATGTCTGTTTCCTATTTTTCCAAATATATTCAATCCGTACATCATTGTTGCTATTCTTAAGTAGAAGGGTACTCAGAAGAGAACAGACCTCCGCCACTGCAACTTATTTTTCGACCTTTTGCCCGACCTTGACTTTGACCCTAAAATGCATTAATTGGCGTGGATTTTCATATACTCAAATATGAATCAAGTTTGAAGTCTCTGTGACAATTTCCAAACTTATGGTTGATTACGTGAATTGGACATTTTGCCTGACCGTGACCATGACCTTTAGCCTTGACCTTCAAAAATTTAATTATTTCCAGCTATTTTACATAACAGTTAATCACTGCAAGTTTAATCATTCTACGATTAAAATTGTGGTCAGGAAGCTGTTCACAAACAAACACACACACACAAACAGGTTGTAAAACATAACCCTCTTCCAACTTCGTTGGCGGAGGTAAAAATCTAGTTTTGGTGTTAACAGATGACTGAAACTTGAACCTTGTTGAACCCTGTTTTTGCCTTGGATAGACACGCAAGACTTTTTTGCTTGAAGAAATTAAAAAAGGCAATACTTAATTAATAACAACAACAACAACAATAATAATAATAATAATAATAATAATAATAATATTCATGAATTAAATGATGGTGCAAACACCAAGAAGCTTAAAAAAGGAAATTATAACTTAAATAACTGGATGGAAATTAAGATATATCATTTTCAGTATTGATTCCAGAATCACACGGTTATAAAAATCATAGGTTGAATGAAAATTTACCATTAGATTTTACAAAGAATAAATAAATTTATTACAATGCTCATTATTGGAAACCACGACTATCACTTCATAAGTTTTTCTCTTCTTTTAAATGAAATACAAAAATATTTAGCAAGAGCCCGTGCTGAGAGAGAGAGAGAGAGAGAGAGAGAGAGAGAGAGAGAGAGAGAGAGAGAGAGAGAGAGAGAGAGAGAGATAAAAAAGCGGTCTCTCTTTAAATGAGATACAAGATTATTAAGCAAAGGCCGGTGCTGAGAGAGAGAGAGAGAGAGAGAGAGAGAGAGAGAGAGAGAGAGAGAGAGAGAGAGAGAGAGAGAGAGAGAGAGATAGGTAAAAAAGTGTTCTCTTTTTAAATGATATGAGAATATGGACCAATAGCCTGTGTAGAGAGAGAGAGAGAGAGAGAGAGAGGTAAAAAAGTGTTCTCTTTTTAAATGATAAGAGAATATGGACCAATAGCCTGTGTAGAGAGAGAGAGAGAGAGAGAGATAAAAAAGTGTTCTCTTTTTAAATGATATGAGCATATGGACCAATAGCCTGTGGAGAGAGAGAGAGAGAGAGAGAGAGAGAGAGAGAGAGAGAGAGAGAGAGAGACTCAATTAAAACTCCAAGACGTGACCCTACAGAAAAAAAGAAAAAAAACTCGGTAGGAGAGATCACTAAGAACGCGTCGTAGATTGAAAACTGGTGGGTGGGAATGGGCGTGGTAAGAAGGTGGGTGTGGGAAGAAAGTGGGCGGGGAATCCTCGTTAACCGTGGGCGGTAACGATCGATGTGGGTGAGAGAAGAAACGCAAAGAAACTCTTTCGAAAGATATTTCGCAAAGTTTGATGAATCTTTCAACTTGCGTTGCTATGGTAAACAGCTCTCCTAGGAGAAGGACACTCCAAAATCAAACCATTGTTCTCTAATCTTGGGTAGTGCCATAGCCTCTGTGCCATGGTCTTCCACTGACTTTGGTTAGAATTCTCCTGCTTGAGGGTCACTCGGGCACACTATGCTATCTTATTTCTCTTCCTCTTGGTTTGTTAAAGTTTTTTATGGTTTATATTAATCTTGTTACTCTTCTTAAAGTATTCTATTTTTCTTTGTTTCCTTTCCTCACTGAGATATTTTCTCTATTGGAGCCCCTGGGCTTATAGCATCCCGCTTTTCCAACTATAGTCAATTTCTTTTAGCGATGCAGATTTGCACCGACTCGCAGCGGTGCCCTTTTAGCTCGGAAAAGTTTCCTGATCGCTCATTGGTTGGACGAGATAATTCTAACCAATCAGCGATCAGGAAAATTTTCCGAGCTAAAAGGGCACCGCTGCGAGTCGGTGCAAATCTGCCTCGATAAAAGAAATGGACTATAAGGTTGTAGCTTAGCAAATAATAATAATAATAATAATACGTTAACAAATTCACTTTTGGAATGGCTGAATCCAAATTCCAAATTTTGGAACGTGGTCCAGCGCTGGGAGCGGGGAGGCTACTCAACATGAATATCATGTCTAAAACATTTCATTTTCATCGTTCATTACTTTTCTTGTAGTTTATTTATTTTCTTATTTCCTTTCCTCTCTGGGCTATTTTCCCTGTTGGAGCACTTGGCTTATAGCATCCTTCTTTCTAACTAGAGTTGTTGCTTAGCTTGTAATAATAATAATAATAATAATAATAATAATAATAATAATAATAATAATAATAATAAACAGATTACTCAACGCACAAATTTCCGTGTTAAATTACATGAAAGAAATGTTTCTATATATATAAAAAAAAAAAAATCGTGTTTTCTTGGAATCGTCTGCCACTTCCTTATTTCGTTCCAGGCTTCTCTACCTTATTATGTCTATAGAATAACATGCACATATGGTAGAGAAGCCTGGATCGAGATAAGGTAGTAGGAGACGACTCTAAGAAAATACGAGAAAATAAAATTAGATGAAGTGTTTTTAGAAGAAAAAAATTTATTTTATAGATTTCTTAATATTGACCTGAGATGAAGAACACATCGTACTTCAACTACATTCAAATTTATGGTAGCCTATTGGATAAACGTCAATACCTGGCGATCTATTGGACCCGGGTTCGAGATCTCTTCAAGCTCGATAGTTTCTTGTAGTGTCTGCAACCACACCATCCTTGTGAGCTAAGGATGAAGGGTTTGGGGAGTTATCAGCAGTCATTTCCTGGCTATCCCTGGTCCTAGCTTGGGTGAAGAGAAGGCTTGGGCGCTGATCATGTGTATATATAGTCAGTCTCTAGGGCACTGTCACTGTCCCTTGCCTTTGCTATTCATGAGCGACCTTTAAACCTTTAATGAACGCGGTTTTGGTGACAGAATGGGCAATATCAAGACAAGACAAACCAATAGATTAAGTCTAAGGCCCAGACGTATGACTAATCGATCATCTATTATAAAAACACTATAATAAAGGATATACGAATAATAATCATTAGACAGATACTAGCTAGTTAGGTTAACATTCTAGATACCTACATTAATTTCCCGCGTGGAATTCTCAACTTCTAATCTTACCAAATAATTTTCTTTACCGCTTTTCAAAAGGACAAAATTACCATAAATCTAAAATGACATCTCAAGTTCGCCATTATCTACTATTCTGTGCATACTCAATTGACTGTAAACCTTGAATCCCTGTTGGAAGTAAATGAATAAATTTTCCTCACCTGATGAGATTCGACACCATACTATACTCAATTTTTTTAATGAGGCGCATTTGCACTGACTCGCAGCAGTGCCCTTTTAGCTCGGAAAAGTTTCCTGCTCTCTGTTTGGTCAGAATTATCTTGTCCAACCAATCAGCGATCAGGAAACTTTTCCGAGCTAAAAGGGCACCCTTGCGAGTCGGTGTAAATCTGCCTAACTAAAAATAACTGACTATAGTTAAGAGTTAAACCATTACTTGTTCGTAACCATATGCTATAACATAACAACCAAGCAGATATAGCCTCTATGTAAAAGTTCACACTTTTGATAGCAAGATGGAAGGATATTAGAATACTAAAAAGGGAGTGCATTTAGAGCTAGAAGGGAGGCTGCAAAAACACTATTATTATTATTATTATTATTACTATTATCATTATTATTATTATTATTAACTAAGATACAACTCTAATTGGAAAAGCTATATTTTATAAGCACAGGAGACCCTATAGGGAAAATAGCCCAGTGAGGAAAAGAAACATATAGAATAGTGTGTTTGAAGTGTACCCTCAAGCGAGAGAACTCTAACCCAGGCAGGCTTTAAACTTGAGTATGTGGTCATTACCTTAGAATGGTGGGGCTTTTTACCTTAGATTACCTTAAAACTTTTCCAATTTCTTTAAATTTAAAGATCGTAATTTCGTAAAACCGAAATTACCTCTGAATTGCCTTAAACATCACCTTGAAACCATGCAAATTACCCCAAACTAAGTTAATTAATTTAAAAGTTTAAACCCTGAACCCATGACAGACCATGGCATAGATGCTATGGCACTACCCAAGATTATTATTATTATTATTATTATTATTACAAGCTAAGATACAACCCTAGTTGGAAAAGCAGGAGTCTATAAGCCCAAGGGCTCCAACAGGCAAAAATAGCCCAGTAAGGAGAGGAAATATAATTTGATTTTGAAGTGTCCTCCAAGAAGAGCTGCTTACCATAGCTGAAGAGTCTCTTCTATCCTTATCAAGTGGGAACGTGCCACTGAACAATTACATTGTGGTAGCTAACCTCTTAAGTAACAGGTTTTTTTTCGGTTATGTTAGTGTTGTTAATTGAATGAGGAAAAATTGCCTACAATGCATCACATGAGGCACACACATGGCAAACCCCCATCCCACCAGAGGGCATTGAGGACCATTTGTTCAGTGGCTACATTGGATCCCCTTTTCTGGTTATGGCTCATTTTTCCTTTGCCTACACATACACCGAATAGTCTGGTTTATTCTTTCCCCATTCTCCTGTCCTCATACACCTTACAACACTGAGACTACCAAACAATTCTTCTTCCCTCAAGAAAGTAATTACTGTACTGCAATTGTTCAGGGGCTACTTTCCTCTAGGTAAGGGTAGAAGAGACTCTTTAGCTATGGTAAGCAGCTCTTCTAGGAAAATGACACTCGAAAATCAAACCATTGTTCTCTAGTCTTAGGTATTGCCACAGCCTCTGTACCATGGTTTGCTTGAGGGTACACTCAGACACACCATTCTATCTTCTCTCTCTTCCTCGTGTTTTTGAAATTTATATAGTCTATATATGAAAGATCTGTTTTAATGCTGTAACTTATTTTTATTTCAATTGTTCATACTTCTCTTATAGTAATATAATTTCTCGTTTCCTTTCCTCACTGGGCTATTTGTCCCAGTTGGAGCCCTTGGGCTTATGGCATCTTACTTTTCCAACTAGGGTTGTAGCTTAACAAGCAATAATAATAATAATAATAATAATAATAATAATAATAACTTTGCCATTCTATATTGCACCCAGCTTTTCCAACTAAAGTTATAGCTTAGCTAGTTATAATAATAATAGTAATAACAATAACTTTGCCATCCTATATAGCACCCTGCTTTTCCAACTAAAGTTGTACTTAGCATGTTATAATAATAACAGTAATAATAATAATTTAGCCCTCCGAAAAATTAATTTTCCAACGTTTGAACTAGTGAATTAGTTGGAAAAGGATTTCCCCTGATTGGTCAGTCTCTACTTGTTTTGTAGTCACGTGATCAGTGGTAACTTCGTTAGTTTCAGCAATGTCCAAGCGCTCCTATTCATATTGATAAATTATTAATTGAGTATTTGCTTATTTGTTGTCCTAAAGGAGGGACGGTGAGGTCAGGGGAATAGGGCCATGGAGCGCAAAATTAAGTTTTTTAAACAATTTGGCCCTCCTAAAGTAGGGACGGTGAGGTCAGGGGAATAGGGCCATGGAGCGCAAAAATTAAAGTTTTTAAAACAATTTAGCCCTTTCATAGAACACACCTGTAAAGGCGAGCAGTTGATAACCGAACACTAGTCGGCCTTGAGTGTCTGGTCGAGTCATTAATTCGAAGACTCATTCCTCTTCTTGAACTGAACCGGCGAGTTGATTATTCTACGCCACGAATTGGGGACACGTTGGTTCGTTTACTTAGGTATGTGAAGGATTTTTTCCTGTGAAGGAATTTTTTCTTTATATGGATTGATTGATTTTTGCATATGTGAAGGATTTTTTCTTTATTTGCATTGAATGATTTTTGCATATGTGAAGGATTTTTTCTTTATTTGCATTGAATGATTTTTGCATATGTGAAGGATTTTTTCTTTATTTGCATTGAATGATTTTTGCATATGTGAAGGATTTTTTCTTTACGTGGATTGATTGAATTTTACATATGAAGGAATTTTTTCTTTATTTGGATTGATTGAATTTTGAATATGTGAAGGATTTTTTTTCTTTATTTGAATTGATTGATTTTTGCATATGTGAAGAAAATTTTTCTTTATTTGAATTGATTGATTTTTTCTCAAGGAGTTTTTTCTTTATTTGAATTGTTTGATTTTTGCATATGTGAAGGATTTTTTCTTTATTTAAATTGAATGATTTTTGCATATGTGAAGGATTTTTTCTTTATTTACATTGATTGATTTTTGCATATGAAGGATTTTTTCTTTATTTGGATTGATTGAATTTTGCATATGAAGGATTTTTTTCTTTATTTACACTGATTGATTTTTGCATATGTGAAGGAATTTTTTATTTATTTGCATTGATTGATTTTTGCATATAAAGGATTTTTTTCTTTATTTACATTGATTGATTTTGGCATATGAAGTAATTTTTTCTTTATTTGAATTGATTGATTTTTTCTCAAGGAGTTATTTCTTTATTTACATTGATTGATTTTTACATATGAAGCAATTTTTTTCTTTATTTGGATCGATTGATTTTTGCATATGAAGGAATTTTTTCTTTTTATGGATTGATTGATTTTTGCATATGAAGGAATTTTTTCTTTTTATGGATTGATTGATTTTTGCATATGAAGGAATTTTTTCTTTATTTACATTGACTGATTTTTGCATATGAAGGAATTTTTTCTTTATTTACATTGACTGATTTTTGCATATGAAGGAATTTTTTCTTTATTTACATTGACTGATTTTTGCATATGAAGGAATTTTTTCTTTATTTGAATTGATTAATTTTTGCATATGTGGAGGAGGGATAATTTAGATTATTCTATGATAAGCGAGATAGGAAGAGGGAATTTAACGTCGTTCACCTGGCTGGAGGAGATAGGAGGTCATGTTTAATGGCTTTTGGTATCAGTAGCACACTGGTTGGTTATAACGTCATGCAGCCTGAAGGTCATTCATCTACCGGCCCCAAATTTGTAATAATAATTATAATAATAATAATAATAATAATAATAATAATAATAATTTCCTTATTTCCTTTCCTCACTCTTGGGAGCCCTTGGGTTTATAGCATTTTGCTTTTCCAACTAGGGTTGTAGCTTAGCTAGTAATAATAAGAACAACAATAACAACAACAACAACAACAACAACAACAACAATAATAATAATAATAATAATAAGGATAATAATAATACTTTTCTTATTTCCTTTCCTAACTGGGCTATTTTCCCTGTTGGAGCCCTTGGGCTTATAGCATCTTGCTTTTCAAGAGCAACTAGAATTGTAGCTTAGCTAGCAGCAATAACAATAACAACAACAACAACAACAATAATAATATTTTTCAATTTAAACCGTATTATTATTATTATTATTTTTATTATTAGCTAAGCTACAACCTTAGTTGAAAAAGCAAGATGCTATAAGCCCAATGGCTCAAACAGGGAAAAACAGCCCAGTGAGGAATGTAAACAAGGAAATAAATGAACTACAAGAGAAGAAATAAGAATCAAAATAAAATGTTTTAAGATAATTATTAAAAAACTAGAAAAACACTCTGAGAGTGCAGATTTATTATTAGCTTAGCTACAACCCTTGTTGGAAAAGCTGGATGCTACAAGCCCAAGGCTCCAACAAGAAAAAACAGCCCCGGTGGAAAAGGAATTAAGGAAATAAACTATAAGAGAAACTAGAAAGCAGCTTGCCTTTCCCAGAATCAATTTAGACCGTAGGCGTATTTGAGGTCTGTGTGCCAACCATGTGCGAACTTGGGGTTAAGGTTAGGGTTAATTCGGTCAACCTTTTGCTCGACCTTGACCTTTGACCTAGGACTTTCAAAACTGAATCACTTCCACGTCTCGATATAACAATTGATCCCTGAAAGTTTCTCAACTCTATGAGTAAAAGTGTGACCAGGAAGTTGTTCACACAAACACACATACACATACGACCTTTTGCTCAACCTTGGCCTTGACCTTTGACCTAGGACTTTCAAAATTGAATCAATTCCACGTCTCTACATAACAATTAATCCCTGAAAGTTTCTCAACTCTATGAGTAAAATTGTGGCCAGGGAGTTGTTCATAAACAAACACAAAAGGACAAACAGGCGCGAAAACATAACATCCTCCCAACTTCCAACACATCCATAAAAGATATCGTCACCGACCAGACACCATTACCTTTGGTATCTGTCGATACAGCAAACCAAAAAAGACATCAGAGGGGTCATAATCCCCTCGTTGAGTCATAGGTCAGAGGGGGTCATACGAGAGAGATAGTGCGAGGGTCGAACTCTAGGTTTTAGACGATCGCCAAGGGGAAATAACAGGAGATATATTTTGAAAAATATACGACTTTCAAAGGAATCAGATTTTAACGAATTTCCAGGAGAATGTGTAAGATTTCAACGGTTTTCCAAGGAAAGGATAAGATTTTAACGACCTTCCAGGAGATTGGGTATGATTTTAACAACGTTCCAGGGAACGTACGAGTTTTTAACGACTTTCCAGGAAACGAATAAGATTTTAACGAATTTCCAGGAAAAGAATAAGATTCTAACAACTTTCCATGGAAAAAAATCATATTTGAACGAGTTTCCAGGAGAATGGGGAAGATTTTAACAACGTTCCAGGGAACGTGTGAGTTTTTAACGACTTTCCAGGAAACGAATAAGATTTTAACGAATTTTCAGGAAAAGATTAAAATTCTAACAACTTTCCAGGGAAAACAAGTGAGCAAGTCCTGAACGCGGACATGGTCCTCGTAGAGGACATACCTCCGCCAAGGTGACCTAGAGCGCCATATGTCCTAGAATCATGAATTGATGTGACTTCGACTTTCAAGTAACGTTTGACCTTTAATTTAGCTTAACCATTCAATGGCCTTGGCAGTTACCTGACACTGAGGTTGAAGGACTTTTGACTGTTTGTGTGTTGGTAGCATTGGGAAGCTCTTGTGGGTGTGTTCGATTTTATTTTTTTTTGACGTGATGATGGCATTGACGCGAGAGTCGAACATATGAATTACCCTCAAGTGACCTTGACCTTAATGTGACTTTGACCTTCACATGACCTTGACCTTCACGTGACCTTCAAGTGACCTTGACCTTCACGTGACCTTGACCTTCACATGACCTTGGCTTCAAGTGACCTTGATCTTCAAATGTACTTGACCTTCACGTGACCTTGACCTTCAGGTGACCTTGACCTTCACGTGACCTTGACCTTCACGTGACCTTGACCTTCAAGTGACCTGCTTGACTTTTGACCTTCAAGTGATCTTTGTTCATTTGCCACTGATACTTAATATGACATTGATATAATGCACCAATATGACCTTGACCTTTGACCTTTATAAATTTGAACATCACCCATGGGTTGCGCCTGGACTAGGACTTCCCTGTTGGCTTATGCAAAAGTCAGTGCTTTATTTCTGTCTCTTGATATGGCCACTTATGTCATAGTGACACCAGTGACCCCTGTGACCTTGACCTTGGGGTGACCTTGACCAAAATTTAATCAGTTCTTCCATACACATTGGGGAACTACTTGGCCAAGTTTGAAGTGATTCCGTGTAGAAATGTGGCCTCTACGTTGTCCACAGACAGACAGACAAACAGAGAAACAAACAAACAAACAAACAAACCGAACCGAAAACATAACCTCCGCCAAGCGGCGGAGGTAAAAATCAGATTTGAACGAGTTTCCAGGAGAATGGGGAAGATTTTAACAACGTTCCAGGGAAAGAGTAAGAATTTAATGATTTTCCATACAATTATACTTTAACGACTTGCCAAGGAAATATCCAGATTTTAACAGCTTTCTATTCTACTGAAGGAAAGATTTTAATGGCTTTCCATACAATCAGATTTCAACGACTTTCCATGGAAATAATCAGATTTCAACGAATTTCCAGGTAAAGTAAGATTTTAACGACTTTACATACAATCAGATTTTAACGAACAACTTTCCAGCGAAAGAATCTGGAAGTTTAAATACCAGAGATTTTAAATATTGGTCAAATTACTT
>NC_090753.1:78609690-78612111 GCF_036898095.1 Palaemon carinicauda
CAATCCATACGTAGACCTACAAGTGGAATATCTTTAACTTTAATTAAGCCTCTTATTCATAAACTTAGAGAGAGAGAGAGAGAGAGAGAGAGAGAGAGAGAGAGAGAGAGAGAGAGAGAGAGGATAACCTACGCGCCAAGCTATTGCAAAACTAGAAACATTCTAACGGCCAACCGTGGAATGCAAGACACCCTCCCCCCATTCCTGCGTACCCCGGAATTGAAAACTAACATTCAACATAGTATTCCTCAAACTACAGTATACACTATTTACCCAGTAACTAATAGGTGTGTGTAGGTACTCTAGGTGTATGTGTACCCTTTAAGCCTAAAAGAAAGTGTATCGGCGCCAGGATTAAGACGCCATCGTACCGTATCGATTACGGGTTTCGTCATTCTCCATCCAGCAACTCTGTACTCACTCAGCCTGCTACCAGCTTACTAGCTCCCCCAGCTAGTTCTTTCCAGTCCTCGCCTCACCTTTGCTTAGCAAACAACTGTTTAATTCTCCGCCAGAGAAAGGCCTTACAGGGCACGATCAATAATGCCCTATTATTAAATGTTTGTCTTATTATAATCAAGTACTTTGTCCCGTTCACAGCACTGCACTGGTTAGAACCTTGCCACCGTAATGTTTCTCAACCGTCATCATCAACCTCTCTCTCTCTCTCTCTCTCTCTCTCTCCTCTCTCTCTCTCTCTCTCTCTCTCTCTCTCTCTCTTATCCGCCATCTACTCCTTCTACTGAAATGCACGAAGGTATAGACCGAAGATTTTTAAAGCTGAAAGCAAAGGAACACAAACAGTCGAGTAAACACATTCCTCCATTGGGTGGAATTTTCAGAGAGTAGACGAAGTGAAAAATACTGACTTGGAGAGAATGTTTACTCTCTCTCTCTCTCTCTCTCTCTCTCTCTCTCTCTCTCTCTCTCTCTCTCTCTCTCTCTCTCTCTCTCTCTCCTTATTGCATTTTCTTGTATTTTTCTCCCTAAACATTATCGATACATAAGAATATCATATTCTTTGTTTAATACGTAAGGTAATGTTGGTACCTGACTTTTAATAAAAGGGGCCTAGGTAAAATCCGTGCCATCGAGATTATTAATTTAATTATCATTATTATTACTAGCTAAGCTACAACCCTAGTTGGAAAACCAGGATGCTATTAGCCCAAGAGCTTCAATAGGGAAGGTAGCCAAGTGAGGAAAGAAAATAAGGAAACATAGAATAGTGTCTGGGTGTGTCCTAAAAAACGAGAACTTTAATCCAAGACCATGGTACAGAGGCTATGGCACTACCCATGACTAGAGAACAATGGTTTCATTTGGAATGACCTAGAAGAACGGCTTACCATAGCTAGAGTCTCTTCTACCCTAACCAAGAGAAAAGTAGCCACTGAACAATTACATTGGAGTAATTGACCCCTTGGGCAAAGAAGAATTGTTTGGTAATCTCAGTGTTGTCAAGTATATGAGGACAGAGAAGAATGTGGAAAGAATAGGCCAGACTATTCAGTGTTTGTGTAGGCAAGAGAAACATGAGCCGTAACCAGAGAGAGGGATACAATTTAGTACTGCCCGGCCATTTGCCAATAAAATTTACCAGTAAATATATATAAATATATATAAATATCTTTAAGAAACAAAAAAAAACATTTAAAAATCATAACTGAAATAATAATCAACATTCTAAAAAATATATATTCATAATAACAGCAAAAGAAATAGAAAGAAAAATAACTAAAAATCATAAATAATAACTAACGTAAAAGTTATCCATAACTACATCAATAAATTATAAAACAAATAACAGAAAATGTAACCATCAATATTAAAAACAGCAGCAAAGGAATTAAAAATTAAAACAACGAAATACAAGAGATTTATTTTTAAAATAGAAGTGTCAGGAAAAGATAATAACTGTCTAACAGATGGCCAAGCAAAGTTCAAACTTGCAGCGAATATTTTTTTTTTTTTATGTTGAACAAGATGACATCATTCTTTTTTTTTTACCCTTTATATATATAAGAGATCTATTTCGACGCTGTTACTTGATCATGAAATATCTTGTATTCATTACTTTTCCCGTAATTTATTTATTTCCTCATTTCCTTTCTTCACTGGGCTATTTTTCCATGTTGAAGTCATTGGGCTTGTAGCATCCTTGTTTTCCAACTAGGGTTTGTAGATTCGCTAATAATAATAATAATAATAATAATAATAATAATAATAATAATGCTACCTAAAGAAAACGAAGAATGACATAACTGATAATTAAAATGAATAAAGCAAGGAAATGTAAAGTTATTCATAAAACAAATAAAATATGACATATAATTCATTCCTTTTAAAAACATCAACGAAAAAAAAAAAAACTTTCTAAGGCTCCAAGAAATGATCGAGATAAGACAAACTGGTGGTAGG
>NC_090753.1:78612611-78615111 GCF_036898095.1 Palaemon carinicauda
CCTAGTTAGAAAGCAGGATGCTTTAAGCTCGAGGGCTTCAACATGTAAAAATAGCCCAGGGACGAAGGAAACAAGGAAATAATCTTCAAGAGAAGTAATGCACGATTAAATTAAAATACTTTGAAAATAGTAACTATATATATATATATATATATATGTGTGTGTGTGTGTGTGTGTAAAACCATGCGTACAGATTCACACATTTAGACACATGCATTTTGCTGCCTCTTTATATTATTTCCGTTATTTATCCCGTAATTGTATGTATTTTATCAATAAAATTCTCTGTTACCTCATCATCTAAAAACTGTATCTCAATTCTTCTCAGTTCACAGCAAATGAGAACAGGAGTGGGCGTGGCTTAACATTGACCATTTCTTCTTAATATTTCAGTTTAGGGTATGTTTTATCCTTTGTTGCCCTTTCTGAATCAGGGATACCCATACTAGGTTGGTTCGCTGCGAGCAATCAGACGAAGTCTTCCACTAACACTAATCTGCACTCTCCAGCGTGGTGATGAAAATTACCCAAACCCCCAGACATGAGTACGGATATGTCTGAGGCCTTTGTCCTGCATTGATCTAGAAACGGCTGTATTTGTTGTTGTTGGTATTGTTGTTGTTTTTGGTATTGTTGTTGTTGCCTAAATAGATCAGCATCATCTTTCCTATTATAAAGAACAAGTATTTTGTGTGTGTGCGTATATATATATATATATGTATATATATATATATATATATATACATATACATATATATGCATATATATATATATATATATATTCATATGTAAATACATATATATATATATATATATATCTTTCCTGTCACGCTGAGCGGCAATTCCAGACGTATATCTACTTGGTCTCTCTACATCCCTCGGTTTGGTGGAGAGGGAGTAGTTATACCCTTATGAGAGGGGTTTACGCTTGTAAACCATAACTGTCTTGTAGTTAAGGGAAGAGGTTGAATCTTTGTGTGTTAATATCTATCTAAATATTCAGCCATTTATTTTGACGGATTGCGTATACTAGCTATAATACATAAGCTTTCGTTATTTTCTTCAGGCGATATACCCTTTATGGCGGGTTTACACGGCCGAACAGCTCGCCCAGCCCGGTTGTCGAACCTACTTGTAGAACGGTTCGAAGAGCTTTCAGACAGTACATCGAACCTCAGTGTGCCTCGTGCTAAAACAACGTCAACATGTCTCTCGACCAGGACGATTTGATAGCCATTGCTTTAGCAGTGGCACTAAGAAGGAAAAAAAAAAAAGATCAAAGTGGACGAAGGATTGGCTACTAAAAAGAGAGAAATTTTCACACACCAACTTGCTTGTTGCTTTAAAATTAGAGCCAGATGACTGGCGCAATTATCTGCGTATGGATGAAGACACGTACATTGGTCTACTGAATCGTGTCAGCCCTTTCATTACTTATGAAGATACAACTATGTGGAAGGCCATAACTCCACATGAAAGACTGAGTGTCCGCTATTCCTTTGTTTCAGGCTACTTTATTGGAATAGTCTTTTGATTTAACTTTCCATAAAGCTGGATGAGCCTGATATGTATGTATGAAACAAGTACGACTTCCTTCTCATTCTTGCTTTCATTAATGGCAGCCATTATGCATTTCTTTGATGATGTTTCCTCTAGCAGGTTTGAATAACAACTGAGGTTCGATGTTCGACACCCGTTCACACGTTCACACCGTTCGTCAAACAATGTAGCTCCGCCCACAAAAGTCAAGATGAGTCTGACTTTCATCGAGCCGTTCGACGAGCGCGCTCGACAACCAAATAGCTCGTTTACACGCTCGAACATCAATTCAAACACAGGGTTGTCGAACCAGACTCGACGAGCTGATCGCCCGTGTAAACCCCGCTTTAGGCTCGAATTTTTAGCCCGTCTCTGTTCTCGTCGTATCAATAACTAGGTGTGTGGTACAGCGTGTAGTCTGGGTTAGCCACAGGTCAAGAGGTCAACCGCTATTTCCGTCGCTCTGAACTCCTGACCTTTTCTGGGAAGTTTATACGGCGCCTTGACCTCTTAGATGGGCTCAGTTCTGGTCCAAGTTTCGGCGGTTTTTTCTTCTTCTTTTTTCTTCTTCTTCTTCTTCTTCTTCGTCGTCGTCGTCGTCGTCGTCTTCTTCTTCTTCTTTTTTCTTCTTCTTCTTCTTCTTCTTTTTTTCCGTGTTTTTATTCCTCTTCTTCTTCATCTTTTTTCTTTTTGTTCTTGTTCTTCATCTTGTTCTTTTCTTTTTCGTCTTCTTTTAATTGTTGTTCTTCTTTTATATGAATATTCCTTCAAATTTTGTAAAAACAAAATAACGTACATGTTTCTTCTTTTGGTCATATTTAAAAAAAAAAAAAAAACATTTATTTTTATTAGGTGCTACATGGTTTTTTCTTTGAAAGTCATATTTAAAAAATCTAAAGAAATATTAAATTCGCTGTTATGTTAACCCACCTTATACTTATTAATAATTGGTCTTAATTTT
>NC_090753.1:78617611-78627611 GCF_036898095.1 Palaemon carinicauda
ATACGTTAGCGTGTGTGTTATTTATTTTATCACGCTTTAAAGAAAACGCAAATAATTTCATGGTATACTCTTACAAATTCACACTGAAGAAAACGGAAATAATTTCATGGTATCCATAATTAATTTGACCTGATATCATTCAATTATATATAAAACTAAAAACTATAATATTCATAATTTTCTAAGTTAAAGATAATTTTAACCTGGACTTGTACCCCTTTTTTTATTTACGGTATTTAAATTATAACTTTTTTTTATTCTTTGTTGGAAACTAGATCAGAGAAACGGAAAAATGAAGAATAGATTTTGATAAGTAACTTATCTTTGAGATGAATTATGAAACGAGACTTAGGTTAACCTGTTGAACAGAAAAGCATTTGTTTAAGACTCTGTTAAAATTTTGATGATAATAATATTGATGATGATAATAATAATAATAATAATAATAATAAATTATTAATATTATTATTAACTATATATTAATACGATAGCGTGTGTGTTATTTATTTTGTGTCACGCTTTAAAGAAAACGGAAATATTTTCATGGTATACTCTTACAAATTCACATTAGACTTTGATTACTTAACCAAATCACATCTTATATAGTTTTCCCAATTTTGTCTTTAGCACCTGACTCTTTTTTTTTTTTTTTAAATATTAGACAAAAAATTTAGTTCTATCAATTACGATAACCTAGATTATAAAATTAATCTCGGGACATTTTATTCAAACATGTTAGGAACAAGATAAGTAGTATTAAAAATATTATTTCGTGTAATTTACTCGGGCTCCGGTAGATTTTGTTATTATTATAACAACAACAACAACAACAACAACCTCAAGCAAAGTTCTCCTTAGTTTATTCCATCCAACTATAGTTAATTCATTTCTTAAATCCTATATTTACTACATTATTACTTTCCTTATTAATTAGATTTAATCTACTATACATTCCCCTCTCTACGTACACAGCACACGACATTTATAAAAAGCTTCATTATTTGTTTATATATTTATTTATTCATTTATTTAATTAAACATGCAGTTACTGTCTTTATTGCTGTGTAAATTAAGAAGTGATTGCTTCTACTGACGATTAATTATTGATTCAGTTAGTTTGTTATGCTGGAGTAATAATTAATTCGTATTTGGTTGCTTGATGGTACAGTTCTTTAGGGGAAAGGGATATTCAGACACACACACACACACACACATATATATATATATATACTATATATAAACACATATATATGTATATGTATATATATGTATATATATATATGTATGTATACAGTGTATCTATATATATGTGTATATATATGTATAATAATATATATATATATATATATGTACATATATATACATATATATATATATATATATATATCTATATATATTATATATACATATATATATATATAGATACACTGTATACATAACAATATATATATACATATATATATGTATATACAGTATGTATATATATATATATATATATATGTATGTATGTATGTATGTATACAGTGTATCTATATATATGTGTATATATATATATATTTATATATATATATATATATATATATATATATTTATAATTTGGATTTGGGTGCACCCATGCGAGTAAACGTTTGGAGAAATAAAAAGTGAATAATGTTTATTTAAGCCTTTTTTCTTACTTTTTATTTATTTAACTGTACTCTTGGTCTTGTTTGATGGCGAGGCAAGAATATATTATATTGACTGCCGCTTACTCTATTGAAAGAAAACAGTGTAGTGGTATGCAATTTTGAACTTGTAATGCTTAAGATATTTTGACATATTCTGCCCCTTGAAAGTCATCCATTGAAAAGAAAATAAAGGCATCAGATTTTATGCTGATGTCAATGAGAGTCTATTTTCGTCATGTTTGCTTTCCAATTTTCTATTAGAGTTAAAATTTCATTAAAATGGAGATTGAGTTTTTTTTTTTCTCGTAATATGAAAATTTTTTGATGTTTTCTTTCTAAAATGCCGATAAGGTTTCTATTTTCGTCCAAAATATCAAAGGATTTTGATCCTAAAGTTCTTATGGGGTAATTGATATCGGGGAATAGTGCTTTAAAAGAGAAAGGATTTCGTCAATTCCTTCCATGTTAGATTAAAGCAAACTTATAATTTTTATGATGTCTGTGGTTGTGTTTATTCTGATCTTCATTTTCATAACATTACATTTTCGTTTATGTCTGCTAGACTGAATTTCGTTTGACCCGCAGACAGTGTCTTGTATGTACCCCTCTTCACCATAGAGATATCTGAAATTGATTCTCACCATGGCCCTGAATAGACTCCATGTCCCTTGGACAGGGCCATATAGTTCAAATTTCACAGATGGAGGTTGTAAAACGACTTTCGATTCATGCTTGGAATTATGGAAAAGTTTATATTTCAATTACAATACATCAAGACTTGAAGATTAAAAATGTCACATTTGAAGGACTGAATCATAAAGACTGGCTGGTTTCATTGGAAACGTGGCAACGCCGCAAGTGTCAACCATTTGTAACTGGATTATATATATATACAGTACTTGACTTCATTGAATTGATTCCCTAATATTGCAAGAGGGTGTGCCCCTCTCTTTTCTTCTTCTCCTGTACTTCTCTTTCTCACTATTTCCTTAATCTTTCCCATCCCGAGTACCTGCCTTCAAGCTATAAACTGGATTGTATCCAGGGGTACTCTTCCTTTCCCCATATTCCCCACTTCCCTATTCTTATTATTGTTGTTGAAGCCCGGGAGGTAAGACCAGACATAACTAGAGGGGCACTCAGTAGAGCGCAGACCTCCGCCGCAGCAGCAACAGCTTATTTCTGTGACCTTAACATGTATTAATTGGTGTTGATTTCCATACACTCAAATATAAATCAAGGTTGAAGTATGTGACAACGATGTCCAAACTTATGGTTGATTACGTGAATTGGAGATTTTGCTTGACCATGACCTTGATCTTTGAGCTTGACCTTCCAAAATGTAATCATTTTTAGCTTTTTACATGAAGGTTAATCCCTACCAGTTTCATTGCTCTACGATTAAAATTGTAGCCAGGAAGCTGTTCACACACACACACAAACACGGGGTAGAACATAACCCTCCTTCCAGCATCGTTGTCGGAGGTAAAAAGCCCCTTGTTGCTGACTTTACTCTCACCGTATGTGTGCTTGAGTCGTCATCAGCTTATTTGGGGCCTTATTCCAGTGTCACCTGGTTCCTTATATTATAAAAGACACCAAGTTTTAATGCCAATGAGCGTAGGAGTTTGGATTAAATGTAATTTCATTAGGGGGTTAAATGTAATTCATGGTCTGATTTAATGTAATTCATGTATTCAGTTCACTGATTAAATGTAAATCATTTGAGATTAAATGTAATTCATTAGGATTATATATAATTCTTGGCTGATTTAATATAATTCATTTAGATTTAATTTAATTCACTGAGATTAAATGTAACTCATTGGGATTAAATATAATAAAATAGGGATTAAATATGATTAATTGGGAATTAGATATAGATTCATTAGGGATTGGATGTAATTCACTTAGGATTATAAGTAATTCATATAATTAAATTTAATTCGTTAGGGATTAAATATGATTCGCTGTGGATTAATTGTTATTCATTGAGTTGAATATAATTCATTGAGTTGAATATAATTCATTGAGTTTAATATAATTCATTTGAGATTAATTGAATCAAATTGGGGTATTAGATTTAATTCATTGGGGGTATCATATTCCAAAGGTGAAATTAAATTGGCATGAGAGTGAAAGGTTATTTGTGACTTGGTTTGCAAAGGCAAATAGTTAATGCTGTCAGTACGCCTCACATGGTTCACTGTGGGCATTACTTAAGGGTCTTTGTATTGTTTCACTGGCCCTTATCTGCACCTACTACATAGCCTTCTTTTCCAACTTACTGTCCTGTCCTGTCTCTCTCAATTTCTGCAGCTTATTACAACTGCCAGGTTTTCCTCAAGTTGTGCCCAAGTGCTGAGTGGCCTCCCAGGTCCCAGGGCTAGGTCTTTGGTGTTTAATTCATATATATAATACAAAGAAAATATGAGCAAACTTAAGATAAATAGTTCATATGGAAATATGCAATATCTAAATGGGTGATAAAGGTAAAGAAAACGGGATGATCTATGCACAATCAGAGGGTAGACTCTCCTAATGATTTATAATGAACGAAGTTAGTGCTACACGCTCAACTTTTCAACTTATTGTCCGTCAGAAATTGCGTTTACTGTTATATTGATCAATCCACTGATAGATTGACTAATATCGTGACTGACTTATCGTAGTAGGAACCTCAAAATTGGCGAAGGTAATGTCTTTTGAAGAAGGCCGCTTCACCTCAATGAGTGTACATTCCGTGTTCATATCTGGTAACAGATGTTTAGTGCGTTTAGTAATTCGCCGTCTTGAATGTACAAATACGTCATCGATCATACATGCACACCAATATATATATATATATATATATATATCACCATCATCATCATTATCTCTCCCTACGCTTACTGACACAAAGGGCCTCGGTTAGATTTCGCCAGTTGTCTCTGTCCTGAGCTTTTAAATTAATACTTCTCCATTCATCCTCTCCTACTTCACGCTTCATAGTCCTCAGCCTATATATATATATATATATATAGAGAGAGAGAGAGAGAGAGAGAGAGAGAGAGAGGAGAAGATTTAAACTCGGTTATAAACATAAATAATATGTAGGTGAGGGAGGATATTCAATTCTTTATGAGATCTTCAATTCACATTGGGGTGACACTTATAGACAATCGGTGCATCTTATACGGTAGACTGTAAGCATTACAAAATTGCCTTATCAACGTTCCTTGGGCTCTAAGCTGTCTATGCATTTTAGCCTGATACTTATACTTGTACTAATACTTACAGTATACTTATACTTGCACTTATACCAATACTTGTGTTTACACTTGTTATAATACTTACAGTATACTTGTATTAATACACATAGTATACTTGTACTTATACTTGTACAGATACTTACAGTATACTTGTACTAATACTCATAGTATACTTGTACTTATACTTATACTCACAGTATACTTGTACCGAATACTTTTAGGATACTTGTACGAATACTTACTTTATACACGTACTAATGCTTATACTTGTTCTAATACTTATACGTGTACTAATACTTACAATATACTTGAGCTTATATTTATACTTATGCTTGCACATATACTTGTCCTTATGCTTATACTTTCTTCCATTTTGCTTTTTAACCTCTTTTTCAACTTCTTCCCTCATTACACTTTAACGCGGGGGACCCCCCCCCCCCCAAACCCTGGGTCAATCCCCTTAATCAAAATTATGACAGTGTGCCTCCTATGTCTTATTTAAGTTCCCAGCTGAATTTCTTTTTGAACTTAGTTCTCCCATCGCCCTCTCTTTTCTAACTTGGCTGTTCAACTTCTTCAGCAAGAGATTTAATCTTCTGGTTAAACATATTAGGGACCTCCAGTAAGGTCTTATACTACGATATTTAATTTTTAATAATGATTTTGATAGTGATAAGTTTATAAGGGCAGAAGAGACTCTTTAGCTATGGTAAGCAGCTCTTCTAGGAGGACACTCTAAAATCAAACCATTGTTCTCTAGTCTTGGGTAGTGCCATAGCCTCTGTACCATGGTCTTCCACTGTATTTTTTAGGACAAGGACACTCCAAAATCAAACCATCGTTCTCTAGTCTTGGGTAGTGTCATAGCCTCTGTACCATGGTCTTCCACTGTCTCTTGGTTAGAGTTCTCTTGCTTGAGGGTACACTCGGCACACTATTCTATCCAATTTCTCTTCCTCTTGTTTTGTTAAAGTATTTATAGTTTATATAGGAAATATTTATTTTAATGTTGTTACTATTTTCAAAATATTTAATATTTCCTTGTTTCATTTGCTTACTGGGCTATTTTCCCTGCTGGGGCCCCTGGGCTTATAGCATCTTGCTTTTCCAACGAGGGTTGTAGCTTAGCAAATAATAATAATAATAATAATAATAATAATAAGTAATAGTATAATGATAACATGTTTGTAACACATTTGATGGAAGTAAGGACAAATTAATGATTTTGCTATTAAATTTATGATTATAATGTTTGTAACTAATTAGAGGGTGGTATTTACAAATTAATTATTTTATTAAAATCATGATAATGATTGTAACTAATTTTAGAAAAATAATGACAAATTAATTTTTTTTATTATTAAAATAATGAAAACAATGTTTGTACCTAATTTGAGAGAAGTAATGAAAAATTAATGATTTTGATATTAAATTTATTATTATAATGTTTGTAACTAATTTGAGAGGGATAAGGACAAATTAATTATTTCATTATTAAAATCATGATAATAACGTTTGTAACTAATTTGAGACAAGTAATAACAAATTGATTGTTTTGTTATCAAAATCATGATAATATTTGTAACTAATTTGTGGGAAGTAATGACAAATTAATCATTTTGTTATTAAAATCATGATAATATTTGTAACTAATTTGAGAGAAGTTAATGACAAATTATTTATTTTTGACATTAAAATCATGATAATATTTGTAACTAATTTGTGGGAAGTAATGAAAAATTAATTATTTTATAAAAACCATGATAATAATGTTTGTAACTAATTTGTGACAAGTAATAACATATTAATTATTTTGTTATTAAAATCATGATAATATTTGTAACTTATTTGAGAGAAGTAATGACAAATTAATGATTTTAATAATGATAAATTTATAATGATTTGTCCTTAATTTAAGAGAAGTAAACAAGTTCATTATTTTGATAATGATATGTTTCTATCTAATTTTTAAAGAAGTAATAAGTAATGATTTTAATGATAATAAATTTATGATGATATGTATATAAATAATTTGAGAGGAGTAATGACAATTGATGATTTTAATGATAAATTTATAATGATATGTTTGTGCCTAATTTGAGAGCAGTAATGACAAATGAATTATTTTGATAAAAAATTTATAGTTATAGGATTTTAACTAATTTCACTAATTAATATTTAAAGCATCCTCTACACACATGGCTCCCTTTAAAAGAATACAATGATTGCAATTAATAATGAATAAATTGATAAATACGAATATAAATAACAACGGGACGAGTTTTTTTTTTTTTTTTTTTTTTTTTTTTTTTTTTTTTTTTTTTAAGAATCTAATATATTAAGTGAAGTGTTAGGGCGCAAAATGAAGTGGTGAATATTTAACGAGATTCTTATGCGAAGTTGAGCAGCTGCTGTTGCTAAGTAAAGCTCAAGATGCTAATGATATGCGGATGCTGGTAACCAAGAGGGAGAAAGTTTCTCTCTCTCTCTCTCTCTCTCTCTCTCTCTCTCTCAAAGTTTGTTTTTCACCTTTTATTGATGCCAAGTGAGACATTAGGTATTAAAGACATCTCTCTCTCTCTCTCTCCTCTCTCTCTCTCTCTAAGTTGGTTTGTCACTTTTATTGTTTCCCCAAGTAAATATTAGATATTAAAAGACCCTCTCTCTCTCTCTCTCTCTCTCTCTCTCTCTCTCTCTCTTAAAGACTGAATGCCACTCATCTTTTATATCTACTAAACATCTTTAAAATGGACGTTAAATAATAACCCAATCTCTCTCTCTCTCTCTCTCTCTCTCTCTCTCTCTCTAAAAAGTTAGTCACTCGTTTTTTTATTATTTGCCAAATTGACATAAGATAGTAAAACACAATCTATCTCTCTCTCTCTCTCTCTCTCTCTCTCTCTCTCTAAAAGATTGTATGGCTCCCGATTTTTGTATCCACCAATCATCTTTGAAATTAACATTGTATAGTAATAGTCTCTCTCTCCTCTCTCTCTCTCTCTCTCTCTCTCTCTCTCTAAAAGTTTGTTTGTCACTGTTTTTTTATTATTTGCCAAGTGGACATTAGATATTAAAAACCAATCTCTCTCTCTCTCTCTCTCTCTCTCTCTCTCTCTCTCAAAGTTTGTTTGTCACTGTTTTTTTTATTATTTGCCAAATTGACATGAGACAATTAAACAATATCTCTCTCTCTCTCTCTCTCTCTCTCTCTCTCTCTCTAAAAGACATGAATGCCGCTCATCGTATACATCTACCAAACGTCTATAAAATGGACATTGAATTATAATAATCAATCTCTCTCTCTCCTCTCTCTCTCTCTCTCTCTCCTCTCTCTCTCTCTCGTGGACGGAAGATGACGCTAAACTCTATCCTTGACTTGCAGTCATGCCTCCCTCCCCTTTTATTTTACGGAATATACATCTGCCTTTACATAGTCGTCGCATGTTCATTTGTATGGAAATTGAATGGGATTTTGGGCTTTACATAGGTGTCAGGTTGCAGGACATTCCTGAAGATGTATCTGAGAATGATTTATCTCTATTGCAAGAGCTGGAGTGGCGCCACTCTTCAGTATAACATGTTTATCTAGTCGCTGAGGGTGGAAATTTTACCCAGGAGGATTACGTAGCCCTTGGCAACCATTTTCGTCATTTCGAATCACTTCATTAGCTCGCACACCAGAGTATTAGTACTCGATGTATCCATTAACTATTTCCTGCTGTTCTTGAAGATCAAATCATTGTATTGTAGAAGAGTCTTGTATGAACAATTTGATCAATGACTGTAGGGAGAAAGAACGTTGGAAAATCCTTTAATTATTTCCCGCTGTTCTCGAAGATCAAATCATTGGTATTGTAGAAGAGCCTTGGATGAACTATTTGATCAATGACTGTAGGGAGAAAGAACGTTGGAAAAATCCTTTAATTATTTCCCGCTGTTCTCGAAGATCAAATCATTGGTATTGTAGAAGAGTCTTGTATGAACAATTTGATCAATGACTGTAGGGAGAAAGAACGTTGGAAAATCCTTAATTATTTCCCGCTGTTCTCGAAGATCAAATCATTGGTATTGTAGAAGAGTCTTGGAGGAATAATTTGATCAATGACTGTATGGAGAAAGAACGTTGGAAAATCCTTTAATTATTTCCCGCTGTTCTTGAAGATCAAATCATTGGTATTGTAGAAGAGTCTTGTATGAACAATTTGATCAATGACTGTAGGGAGAATGAACGTTGGAAAATCTTTTAATTATTTCCCGCTGTTCTTGAAGATCAAATCATTGGTATTGTAGAAGATTCTTGGATGAACAATTTGATCAATGACTGTAGGGAGAAAGAACGTTGGAAAATCCTTTAATTATTTCCCCACTGTTCTTGAAGATCAAATTCTTGGTATTATAGAAGAGTCTTGGATGAAACAGTTTGATCAATGACTGTATGGAGAATGAACGTTGGAAAATCCTTTAATTATTTCACGCTGTTCTTGAAGATCAAATCATTGGTATTGTAGAAGAGTCTTGGATGAACAGTTTGTACAATGACTGTATGGAGAATGAACTTTCCAAACATTTAATTATTTTAATTTGTTCCTGAAGACCAAACAGTCAATTATGTCACTGTAGAATCTCTCTGCTGAAAGAATTGTAATTCGATTTCATCGTTTTTGCTAATTACCTCCGCCAACGAGTTGGGAAGGAGGTTATGTTTTACCCCCTGTTTGTGTCTGTTTGTGTGTGTTTATTATTAACAGCTTCCTGTCCACAATTTTAATCGTAAAGTATTGAAACTTGCAGGGATTAACTGTTATGTAAAAAGTTTGAAATGATTAAATTTTGGAAGGTCAAGGTCAAAGTTAAAGGTCTAGCAAAATGTCCAATGCGCGTAATCAGCTATAAGTTTGGACATCGTTGTCACGGAGACTTCAAACTTTGTTGATATTAATACATGTTAAGGTCAAAGGTCAAGGTCGAAGTCGAACAAAAGATCGAGAAGTTTGCTGCTGTGGTGGAGGTCTGCGCTCTACTTAGTGCCCCTCTAGTTCTTTCTGTTTTTGTGAGATGATTGGACTTTCGCTCACACTTATA
>NC_090753.1:78632611-78635111 GCF_036898095.1 Palaemon carinicauda
TTTTGCAGGAATTCTTTTACCCATTTTCCTATCTTTCCCACAATATTATGCTTTCTCATTTTTTTCTCCAATATGTTATGGTCTACCTTGTCAAAGGCTTTTGCAAAATCTAGATAGATCACATCTGTGTCTTTTTCATTTATCATATTTTTGTATATGTTTTCATAGTGTGCTATCAGTTGGGTCTGTGTACTTTTTCCAGGCACGAAACCGTGTTGACCCATATTAAACAAATTGTTTTTAACCAAATGGTTCATTATTTTCTTTTTTATTACCCTCTCATACACTTTCATAATATGTGATGTTAGACTAACAGGTCTATAATTGCTTGCCTCTAGTCTTGATCCACTTTTGAAGATAGGGGTTATATAAGCTAATTTATGTTTAACATATATCTCGCTCATATCTACACTTTGTCTTAGCAGTATTGCAAGCGGCTTCGCGATAGTGTTTGCAGTTTTTTTTTAACAAAATCGCTGGAACTCCATCTGGTCCGGCTGCCGATCCATTTTTAATTTCGTTTATAGCCTTGACAATATCTGCTTCATTAATATCTATATCCGTTAGATATTCAACATTTTCTTCTCTCATTTCTGTTTCATTATTCTCATTCCCAATTCTTGGCGTGAACTCACTCTTATATTTTTCTGCTAATATGTTGCATATTTCCTTTTTTTCATTCGTTAGCCGTCCTTCAATTCTTAGAGGGCCTATTTCTACTCTCCCTTTATTCATCTTTTTTGCATAGGAGTAAAGTACTTTGGGGTTTCTTTTTATATTTTGAAGTGTCCTTTCTTCTAATTCCCCTTTTTTCATTTTCTTTCGACTGTATAATCTTTTGTTCTGCATTTTCTATCTTACATTTTATTTCCCTCATTTTCCACACATTTTTTTCTTTTGCAAGATTTTTCTTCCACTTTCTAATTTTCTGAAATAAGATCCTTCTGTCTCTTGGTATGCACGTCTTTTGTTAATTGTTTTTTTTCGGTACATATTTTTCAACAATTTTCTCCCGTATTTTGTACAGTATGTCCGTATTTACCTGTATATTATCACTTACAAATACATTTTTCCATTCTTTATTCAGTTCTTCATTTATTTTTTACCATTTTATATTCTTACTGTAAAAATTATATTTTCCATATCCTTCCCAAAGTTTTGTGCTTTTATTAATTCTGCGATCACTTGCTTTGGAATGGACTATCAATTCTATGACATTGTGGTCTGAAATTCCCGTGTTATACACTATTATTTCTTTAACATAATTCACCTCATTCACAAATACTAGATCTAGGACATTTTCCTTTCTTGTTGGAATGTGGTTTATTTGTTGCATATTATGTTCTAATAGCATATCTTGAAGCTTTTCAAATTGCCTCTTATCTTCTGCGCTACTATTACTCTCTTTTTTTATATGTATACATACAACCACTTTCTTCTATCCGTTCTTTCCAATCCACGAAAGGAAAGTTAAAATCTCCAGATAGGAGTATATTCCAGTCTTTATGGTTTCTACATATATCATCTATTTTTTTATTATTATGTCAAACTCCTTAGTGTTTGGGGGTCTGTAAACTACAATATTCACTAGCTTTTCAAATTCAAATTCTACCGCAATCAATTCACATTCTGTGTTGCTGTATTTTTCACAGACTTTTCCTTGATTTATGTCTCTTCCATATATTGCGGTTCCCCCTTGATTCCTATTTTTTCTGTCTGATCTATAAGTTTGGAAACCCTTTATCTGGTCATCACTGCCAGTCTCTTGGGAATACCATGTTTCACTTATATTTAATATATCTATTTTTTCAATTTGGGTTAGTTCTTCTAAGAACTCTATTTTCCTTTTAGAGTTACTCGTGACTAAACCTTGTGCATTCATCACTATTATGGTTTGTGTTTCATCCCCATTATTTAATATTGGTAATAATACGGATTCTCCCATGCTTCCTTCCTGTTCTGATATGATGTACTTTTCTCCATTTCCCGGAATTCTGCCATTAAAAAATCCAACTTTTCAATTATATTTGAAAATTATTTAAAGCACTGAAGGCATTAAAGTGCCGTATTTCTTGGTGTTTTTAACCTCGTGAATTAATTAACCATAATTTTTTATTAATTTAATCAGTGCCTTTGATTAGTCACAATGTGATCTTATGATTCATATGACATGATAACTTCCTTCTCCCATCCTATCACCATTGGTTTCAAGGTTTAATGGCCGCTCATGAATGGCAGAGACTGATATACAGTATATATATATATATATATATATATAAAACATATATACATTTGATCAGCGCCCAAGCCCCCTCTCCAGCCAAACTATGACCAAGGAGGGCCAGACAATGGCTGCTGATAACCCAGCAGATAGACATAAAGGCTTCCCCAAGCCATAATCCTTAGTTAACAAAGATGGCGAGGTTGCAGCGACCAAAGGGACTAACGGGTTTGAGAGGGTCTCGAACCCCAGTCTGGCGTTCACCAGTCAGGAACGTTA
>NC_090753.1:78641502-78661502 GCF_036898095.1 Palaemon carinicauda
TGTTCTTTTTATCCTCTGGTTTATTAATCTTATTTTTAGCTCTCTATTGCTTTCTCTTTTTCTCCTTTTTTTCTTTAATATTAGGAGTTATTACTATCTTGCTTGGTTCCTTTATTGTTCTTCTATTGATTTATCTTTTACCCAGATGTACAGTTATTTATTTCTCTCTATTTATTCCTTTATTGCTTTTGGTTTCACCCAGATATTCAATTTTTCGTTGATAGCTGTTTTTAATCCCTTATTTATTAAGATTTTACTCTAATAGGCCTATACATTTGTATTTAGATCTGAAATATTTACAAAGGTCTCTTCACTACGCTTCCTATCTTCATTATCTTTAAAACTGGATTCTTATAGGTTTTAAAGGTCGCTCATGAATGGCAGATGAAATGGACACCACAATGTCCTAGAGACTTATATAAACATATGATTTGCATCCAAGCTGGGACCAAGGATTGCCAGGCAATGGCATCTACTAGAAATTATTGAACTTGAGCAGGTCTCGAACCCCCGTCCAACATAACAATTGGCAGAGACATTTCCAGTGGGCTATCATAACCTTTGAACAGGAATGACATTTGAAATATCAATATCCATAAACTTATATTTCTCAAAACTCTTAACATTTAAAACACCCAAAACGTAGGGCAGTGATGGCCTATGTGATAACGTCTTTACCTGGTGATCACCAGACTGGGGTTCTATTCCAACTCAAACTCGTTAGTTCCTTTTGTCGCTGCAACCTCACCATCCTTATGACTTCAGGATGGGCGATATAGGGAAGCCTATAGGGCTATCTGCTGATTTATCAGCAGCCATGGCCTGGCCCTTCCTGGTCCCAGCTTAGATGGAGAGGGGGCTAAGGCACTGATCATATGTATATATGGTCAGTCTCTAGGGCATTGTCCTGCTTGATAGGGCAATGTAACTGTCCCTTGCCTCTGCCATTCATGAGAAGCTTTTAAACCTTTAAAAAGTTACTTTAAACTAACACACACACACACACAATCACACACACACACACACACACACACACACATATATATATATATATATATATATATATATATAAAATATGCTATCTCATCATAATTCAAATCCGTGATTCCTTATACAATCCTGGACATTTTTCTCCTATCAACATTTTCATTAGTAATTCAAATCTCTCTCCCTCTCTCTCTCTCTCTCTCTCTCTCTCTCTCTCTCTCTCTCATTCTAAATAGCAAATATTTTTATTCATCTTTTTCTGCAATGAAAATACTAAATTTAAGTGTTGAATTTTTTTAGGTATTCACTTTTCATCTATCTATCAGAGCTCTCTCTCTCTCTCTCTCTCTCTCTCTCTCTCTCTCTCTCTCTCTCTCTCCCAAAAACTGGAAAAAGAAAGCATAAAAAATGTAATTCTCGCTTCCCGCGTAATGAGGGAATTACAAATCGAGTTAAAAAGAAATGTTATTATAAAGAATATTTTTTTTTTCCGACCTAAACTTTTGGCGGATTTTAACATAGTATTTATGCGGTAAAAGTTTTATTATTATTATTATTATTATTATTTTTATTATTATTATTGTTATTATTATTATTATTATTATTATTATTATTATAGTAATTTTCATAATAATAATAATAATAATAATAACAATAATAATAATAATGATAATAATAATAGTAATAATAATAATAATTCATATTTATAATGTAAATATTAAGTCATCATTTATTTTAGAATTAATGCATTTTTAAAGTAAGTTATAGTATTGCAACCCAATTAAGTTGAATGTTTATAGGTATATATTTTTCCAAAAGTATTAGGTCCTTTTAAAAAGAAATGTTTCCCTTTATTTTAAAACAATTAAACCTGTACATTTTTTCATAATATATAAGGTTGTGGGGGCCAATGTGGTAACGTCCCTGAGTGGTGAACGCCAGACTGGGGTTCGTGTCCCAGTCAAACTCGTTAGTTCATTTTGGTCGTTGCAACCTCACCATCCTTGTGAGCTAAGGATAGGGGGTTTGGGGGAGCCTATACGTCTATCTGCTGAGTTATCAGCAGCCATTGTCTGGCCCTCCTTGGTCCTAGCTTGGGTAGAGAGGGGGCTTGGGCGCAGATTATATATATACATATATATATATATATAAATATATATATATTTAAATAAATATATATATATAAATATTTATATACATATATGTATATATATGTGTGTGCATGTGTGTGTGTGTGTGTGTGTGTGTTCAGTTTCTAGGGCAATGTCACTGTCCCTTGCCTCTGCCATTCATGAGCGGCCTTTAAACTTTTAAATGAATGTTATTGCTTTTGAAATAATTATTGTTTTTAAAATGACATACGTTGGGTTTTTGTCTTCAAAATTAAATTGCTATAATTTGCTGATAGTTTTCTCAATGAATAAACATATTAAGTCCTTTCATAATACCAAATTTTCTTTTTGGAAATATATTGGATTGATATCATTATACATTTTTTATAATAATATATATTTCTCATGTATCAAAGTACATAAGATACCTATTTTTTATCCAATATTACATTACTGTGGTTATTATGAAATATGTATATTTTGTGTTTCAAAAATATAGGTCGTAAATTATTTTAGTTTTTATGCATTTATTGAACATCGACAAAGAATTGTTTTCTCAAATTACATAACTTCTTTACTCCGTTGCTGTTAAATAGGTTGGCAAAGGCACCAGCTACCTGTTGAGATACTGCTGCTAGTTATTGAGTTATTTCACAGGCTAATATTACACAGGATCTCTCTCTGGTTACGATTGATTTTTCCTTTCCCCAGACATACACAGAATAGTCTGGCCTATTCTTTACAAAGTCACTTCTTTCTTCATGTACTTGACAATACTAAGATAAACACCCCCCCCCCAAAAAAAAAAAAAAAAAAAATTGTCACTCAAGGATCAACTTCTGCACTCTAATTGTTCAGTGGCTACTTTCCACTTGGTAACAGTAGAAGAGACTCTGTAGCTATGGTAAGCAGCTCTTCTATAAGAAGGACACTCCAAAATCAAACCATTGTTCTCTAGTCTTGGGTAGTGCCATAGCCTCTGTACCATGGTCTTCCACTGTAAGGGTTTAGAGTTCTCTTGTTTAAGGGTACACTCAGGGACACTATTCCATCTTTTTCCTGATTTTCTTTCCTCACTGGGCTAACTTCCATTCAGGAGCTCTTGGGATTATAGCATCCTGCTTTTCCAACTAGGGTTGTAGCTTAACTAATGATAATAATAATAATGATGATAATAGTAATAATAATAATGATAATAATAATAATAATAATAATAATAATAATAATAATAATAATGATAATAATAATTATAATAATAATATGATTAACTTGATCTTGATTGTCTATAAGTCTATAAATGTAATATAATTAATATATCTTTTTTTTTCCCTTTACAGGTACGAAAACGAATATCTTCGATGGTCTTTGTCTAATGCATGGTCAGTACTATTATATATCGAGTCATTTTATATATATATATATATATATATATATATATATATATATATGTGTGTGTGTGTGTGTGTGTATTGCATGTTTGATGTATACTTCCTGTATAGATTAGGGTAAAATTGTGATTAGTTTTAGGGTATGTAATAAATATTGTTGGTCAGTACAGTCACACACACACACACACACACACATATATATATATACATATATATATACATATATATATATATATATATATATATATATATATATACATATATATATACATATATATATATATATATATATATATATATATATATATATATATATATATATATAGTACATGTTCATATGAGTGTATATTACATATACGATGTTTAACGCATAGATTAGGTGAAAATCATGATTAGCTTTAGCTTATGTAATCAATATTGAAGTAAATAAATAGTTGTGAAAGATGTACTGTTTACTTTTTAGGTAAATCATAGAAATATTAAGATTAGTTTTGCAAATTATTTGGTATTACCACCGCATCATTACTATTGTAACTCATGCCGTCACAAATAACAGTAATATAAAAGAGGATCGGGACGATTGGGACGTTACGTACCATCCCATAGTCGAAACGTGCCTAAAAAATTTCGTATTCTTTCCATGACTTTTTGTATCTCTATCTCTTTAGTACACTCAGTGCATCTCATGCGGTGTACTGTGGGCATTACTGAATGGTATTTACGGCGTCCCTTATCTGCACCTACTTTTTTACCTTCTACTTTATCTCCATTTCATTTGATTTTTTCTACTTTGCTGTCCAACTCCTTTTAGAAATTACTTCATAATTGTAAGTAGAACTTCAAAAGTTCAGACTTGCAGAAAATGTTTTTCAATTGAACAGACTGACATAAGTCTTTTTGTAGTTTATATATGAAATATGTTTTAATGTTGTTAATGTTTTTAGAATATTTTTTTTAATATTTTATTTGAATTGTTCATTACTACTTATATCGTTTTAGTTATTGCCTTATTTCCCTTCCTCACTGGCTATTTTTCCCTGTTGGAGCCCATGAGCTTATAGCATCTTGCTTTTCTAACTAGGGTTGTAGCTTCGCTAGTATTGATAATAATAATAATAATAATAATAATAATAATAATAACAACAATAATAATAATAATAACAATAATAATAATAACAATAATGATAATAATAATACTGTACCTTTGCGATTTCCATTTAGTAGCTTCTTAGAAGAAACCTTAACGAGGTGAAAGAGTTTGTGTATCGCCATGATTAGTAAAGCTCTACTACACTGGACCGCCTATACTAGGTTGGTTTGCTGGGACCTATCAGACGAAAATATCCCACCATCACCAATCCGCAGTTGGCCAGCGTGGTGATGAAAATGGCCAAACCCTAGACATGTTTGTCCTGCAGTGGACCAGAAATGGCTGCATTTGTTGTTGTTGTAGGTCTGAATGGCCTCCCCGGAACCAATGCTGGGCCATTGTACCCAAATTCCATGAACCAAGCAATCATATCTTAATACCCTCTCCCTCTGAGTGGTGGCCGATGTGGTAACGTCCCTGACTGGTGAACGCCAGATTGGCGTTCGAATTCCTCTGAGAAACGTTAGTTTCTTTGGTTGCTGCAACTTCGCCATCCTTGTGAGGTAAGGATGGTTGGGAGTTTGAGGGAGCCTGTAGGTCTATCTATTGAGTCATCAGCATCCATTGCCTGGTCCTCCTTGGTCATAGCTTGGATGGAGAGGTGGCTTGGGCGCTGATCATATGTAAATATAGGGTCAGTCTCTAGGGCATTGTCCTGCTTGCTTGGGCAATGTCACTGTTCCTTGCCCGTGCCATTTATGAGCGACCTTTAAACCTAGTATTTCATTTTACATTTTATTTTTTTTTACGATCTTAGACCGAAGAACTATACTCAATTTTTTTTTGTGAGGCGCATTTCCACCGACTCGCAGCGGTGCCCTTTTAGCTTGGAGAGTTTCCTGCTCGCTGATAAGATAATTCTAACCAATCAGATAGCAGGCAACTTTTCCGAGCTAAAAGGGCACCGCTGCGACTCGGTGCAAATGCGCCTCATTAAAAAAAATTGAGTATAGTGAGAAATTGCTGTCATGTTGGTTAACAAACCATTCTCCTCTCCTTCGTTGTTAGACTGCCGTATGGAAACGAGCTCTCTCTCTCTCTCTCTCTCTCTCTCTCTCTCTCTCTCTCTCTCTCTCTCAGAAACGAGACAATTTTGGTTTTTCCTTCTGCTATGTTGACACTTCTCGAGTTTCATCATTGGTTATGGTACAATTGTTTTGTCGGTGAAGACACGTGTATATATTTTTCCTTTCATCAGTTTTTCCCGATAATTTTTTTTTTTTTTTTTTTTCGAATAGCTTGATTTGCTGCTCTTGGGAAGGATTTATGATAAATATTATTTTTTAGGTGATGATAGTTTTATTCAATCAGGTAATAATTTTATTAAATTTTTTAACTGAACTTTGTATGTGATTTTTTTTCTATAATTTTATTAAATTTTTTAACTTAATTTTGAATTTGATTTTTTTTCTATATATTTTAAATGGAATAAGGAATTACCTGATAACTCAAATATTAATATTCCCAAAGTTTACTCGTGGATCCCCTGTGAAAACGTCCTTGTCATACAATCTGTTGGACAAGGGTTGAATCTTTGTGTGTATTTTTGACGGCTTTGGTACACTATTATTAGATATATATATATATATATATATATATATATATATATATATATATATATATATATATATACATATATATATATATATATATATATATATATATATATGTGTGTGTGTGTGTGTGTGTGTGTGTATGTGTATATATATAGATAGATATATATATGTATATACAGTACACACACACACACACACATATATATATATATATATATATATATATATATATATGTATGTATGTATGTATGTATGTATGTATATATCCAATCACGTAGCTCTATTATAGGGGGAAATGTAAAAAAAACACCCATAATAAAAACATACGTAAAATACTTCTCCGAATGAAGTGTGAATTGGCTGGCGTGTTTGCCTCAATCAGAGACGGATCAAAGTCCAGATGAAAGTCCCGGAGTTCAGAAATCGAATAAAAGGTGTCCTTCGAACTCCGTGCAAACTTTTCTCTAATTAGTGAAGAGAAGCTTAATGAGAAAGACCTGATTAGAAAAGAGGATTGAAGGGTTTCAAGACTTAATTATTTGAGACGAAAGTCTATTTACATTACAAAGGTCCGATTTCGAAATGTATTATGACACTTGTGTTTAAGGTTTGAAGGTCACTCATGAATGACAGAGGCAAGGGACAGTGACATTATCCTAGCAGGCAGGATAATGCCCTAGAGACTTACCATATATACATCTGATCAGCGGACAGAGCCCCCTCTCCACCCAAGATAGGACCAAGTAGAGCCAGGCAATGGGACATTGTCCTAGCAGGCAGGACAATGCCCTAAAGACTGACCATATATTCATCTGATCAGCGGACAGAGTCCCCTCTCCATCCAAGATAGGACCAAGTAGAGCCAGGCAATGGGACATTGCCCTAGCAGGCAGGACAATGCCCTAAAGACTGACCATATATACATCGGATCAGCGGACAGAGCTCCCTTTCCACCCAAGATAGGACCAAGTAGAGCCAGGCAATGGGACATTGTCCTAGCAGGCAGGACAATGCCCTAAAGACTGACCATATGTACATATGATCAGCCGCCAAGCCCCCTCTCCACCCAAGATAGGACCAAGGAGAGGAAGGCAATGGTTGCTGATGATTCAGCAGATAGACTTGTAGGCTTCCCCAAACCCCATCCTTGGCTCACAATGATGGTGAGGTTGCAGCGAACAAAGGAACTAACGAGTTTGAGCTGGTCACGAACCCCAGTCCGGCGTTCACCAGTCAGGGACGTTACCACATCGGCCATCACAACCCTGTTTAAAGGCAGTTCAGGAATGGCAGAGGCAAGGGACAGTGACAGTGCCCTAGAGTCTGACTATCTTAACATATGATCAACTCCCAAGCTATGACCAGGGAAGGCCGGGCAATGGCTGGCGATAACTCAGCAGGTAGACCCATAGGATCCTTGTGAGGTTGCAGACACTACAAGAAACTATCGAGCGTAAGCGGGACTCGAACCCCAGTCCGGCAGATCGACAGGCAGGGACGTTAACAATAGGCCACCGGAACTTATAAAAAGGTTAAATTAATTCTATTACTCTAAGCATAAGCATCCAGGTACAGTTGGGTTCATTAATTCCAGTACACCTCTCTTGAAGCTAAGAAGACAGCTTTATATTGCAGCAGGTAACGCTCTCTCCTACACTGATAATAAAAAAAACGGTTTAAGCTTGCCATTGCATGTTTCATATTGTTGGAATTAATTTTGCTATTGTTCCCCTCAACTGTTTGTATATAAGCTTGTTATCTTATTGAATAAACTTACATTCACCTCGCCTCTCTGTTAGTACCTAACAGCCACCTCCCACACCACCTAAGCTAGGACCAGGGAGAGTCAGTCAGTGGTTGCTGACGATTCATCAGGTAGACTTATAGGCTTCCCCCCCCCCCATCCTTAGCTCACAAGGATGGTAAGGATACAGACACTACAAGAAGCTGTCGAGCTCGAGCGGGTCTCGAACTCCTGTCTGACAGATTACCAGAATATTTGTGTCCATTCAGTGATTAATGAATGTTGTAATTTAGAGAGGTTACGGGATATGCTGTAACGTTACTGTAAATATAAGTTACATTAAAAATAATGTTTTTTTTTTCAGTCTAGGAAATCATTGATTGAAATCTATAATTTTTATTATTTCTCAACTTATCAATTTTACTCAAATCAATCTTTGCTCGAGTCGCCTTGAATAAATTAAAAAGGGAGGAATAAAATAAACGAAACTCGAATTTTAAAACTACTTGACCGGTTGACCCCATTGCAAGTTGGAACTCGGGTCACGTGAAGATACAGAAGAAGAAGAGGAAAGAGAAAGAGGAAGAAACAGGAATAAGATGAAAAGAAGAAGATGGATAAACACGAAGTTGGATATAATTGATATTCTGCGAGGTATCTAGGTCATATATTGTTCTTTACCTCCCTCCCTCCCTCCCTTTTCTTCCTCTCCCCCCTATCCCCCCTCCCCCCATAATGCCTTACCCCTTCCCAGGAACGTTTTTCGTGGAATTGTGATGCTTGAGGCAACATTGAGATGGGGGAAGAGGGGAGGGGGTTAGGCAGACTGTGAGATATAATGTTTCTCTTATTTCATACGATGTTTCTGGAGTCAGTTATTCCATGACGGTCATGCGCTAACCCCCCCCCCCCCTCTTACCCCTTTCCAACACCATTCCCACGTAGTTCACCACACACACACACACACACTCTCTCTCTCTCTCTCTCTCTCTCTCTCTCTCTCTCTCTCTCTCTCTCTCTCTCTCTCTCTCTCAAACATTGGTGTTAAAGAGTCAAAATTCGTCTCTCTCTCTCTCTCTCTCTTAAACATTGGTTTTAAAGAGTCAAAATTCGTCTCTCTCTCTCTCTCTCTCTCTCTCTCTCTCTCTCTCTCTCTCTCTCTCTCTCTCTCTCTCTCTCTCTCTCTTTTGAACGTTGGTTTTAAAGTCAAAATTCGTCTGTCTCTCAGTATTATTGTCATTGGTTCTCTCTCTCTCTCTCTCTCTCTCTCTCTCTCTCTCTCTCTCTCTCTCTCTCTCTCTCTCTCTCTCTTTTAAACGTTGGTTTTAAAGTCAAAATTCGTCCGTCTCTGGGTATTATGTCATTGGTTATCTCTCTCTCTCTCTCTCTCTCTCTCTCTCTCTCTCTCTCTCTCTCTCTCTCTCTTTTTAAACGTTGGTTTTAAAGAGTCAAAATTCCTCCGTCTCTGGGTATTATTATGTCATTGGTTATCTCTCTCTCTCTCTCTCTCTCTCTCTCTCTCTCTCTCTCTCTCTCTCTCTCTCTTTAAACGTTGGTTTTAAAGAGTCAAAATTCGTCCGTCTCTGGGTATTATTATGTCATTGGTTCTCTCTCTCTCTCTCTCTCTCTCTCTCTCTCTCTCTCCTCTCTCTCTCTCGTCCAGAGATCTGCCAGGGCTAAGAGCAAAGTGCCAGACAAGATATTGGGTGTTGAGCTAGCGACCGCATCCCTGAAAATTTATTATTATTATTATTATTATTATTACTTGCTAAGCTACAACCCTAGTTGGAAAAGCAGGGTCCTAGAAGCCCAAGGGTTCCAACAGGGAAAAATAGCCCTGTGAGGAATGGAAACGAGGAAATAGATAAACTACTATAGTTAATTTTTTTAATGAGGTGCACTTGCACCGACTCGCAGGGGTGCCCTTTTAGCTCGGATAATGTTTCCTGCTACCTGATTGGTTAGAATTATCTTGTCCAACCAATCAGCGAGCAGGAAACGTTTCTGAGCTAAAAGGGCACCCTGCGAGTCGGTGCAAATCTGCCTCGCTAAAAAGAATTGACTATAGAGAAGTAATGAACAATTAAAGCAAGAACATGGAATTAAATCTTTTATATACAAAGTGTAAAAAACTTTAAAAAACAAGAGGTAGAGAAATGAGATAGACTAGTGTGCCTGAGTGTACCCTCAAGCAAGAGAACTATCCATGACAATTCTCTCTGGTGTTTACTGGTGGGTCACCCATCCGAGAACTAGCCATAAACGGAGTGTAAGGTTCAGTGACTTTCCTCCCCTCTACTTCCACGCTTTGGACTTGTGTTTTTAAACATGTTTTTCCTCACTCATATAACCATTCCATTTATGAAGAGGTTAAATGTCTATTATTTCCTCTTCACTGTTAAAGGTTGCTCATGAATGGGACAGAAAAATATTTTAGAGACTTGCCATATATACAGGAAGTAGTTTGGCCAAGACACCAGCCACCCGTTGAGATACTAACACTAGAGAGTTATAGCATCTTTTGACTGGCCAGACAGTACTACATTGGATCCTTCTCTCTGATTACGGTTCATTTTATCTTTGCCTACGCATAAACCGAATAGTCTGGCCTAGTCTTTACATATTGCCCTCTGTCCTCTTACAACTGACAAAACTGAGATTACCAAACAATTCTTCTTCACCCAAGGGGTTACTACACTGTAATTGTTCAGTGTACTTTCCTCTTGGTAAGGGTAGAAGAAGCTCTTTAGCTATGGTCAGCAGCTCTTCTAGGAGGAGGACACTCCAAAATCAAACCATTGTTTTCCAGTCTTGGGTAGTGCCATAGCCTCTGTACCATGGCCTTCCACTGTCTGGGGTTAGAGTTCTCTTGCTTAAGGGTACACTCGGGCACGTTATGCTATCTAATTTCTCTTCATCTTCTTTTGTTAAAGTTTTTATAGTTTATATAGGAGATATTTATTTTAATGTTGTTACTTTTCCTAAAATCTCCTATTTTTCCTTTTTTCCTTTCCTCACAGGGCTATTTTCCTTGTTGGAGCCCCTGGGCTTATAGCATCCTGCTTTTCCAACTAGGATTGTAGCTTAACAAGTAATAATAATAATAATAATAATAATAATAATACTTATGATCCCTCTCCATCAAGCAAGACTAGGGAGGGCCAGGCAATGGCTCCTGATGACTCAGGAAATAGACCAGTAGGCTCCCTTGGATCCCCCATCCCAGGCTCTCAAGAATGGTGAGGTTGCAGAAACTACTAGAAGCTATCGATTTTAAGTAGGTCTCGAACTCCTGTCAAACCGATTGCCAAACAGGAATGTTTCCTGTACACTCCCAGAACCCTACAGAATCAGGATGCCCATTCCATCGGCCTCTGCTCTTCAAAAAAAGTCACTCTGGAATTGATAGTTTCCTTGTTGTAAAGTTATACGAGTGAGGAATATTCGAATTTTTTATTTTAAAGAATGTTTGTATTCATTCAGTAATTTGTGAATGGTTACCGAGAAGGTTTTTTTATGAATTGGAATGATAAAAGTTTAACGAATGATAATTTAAAATGGTGCCCATTCTGTTTTGTGACCGTGAAATAAAAGATAACATATTTTATTTTTAGGTTGAAAGATTATTGTAGTTTTATATATATATTTATATATATATATATGTATGTATATATATGTATGTATGTATGTATATATATATATATATATATATATATATATATATATATATACTGTATGTATATATATATATATATATATATATATATATATATATATATATACTTGTGTGTGTATGTGTGTGTTTACTAATATACCTTTTGTATATGCATATACACTGGGCATAAATACCGCATACAGTATACATATACAGTATATATATATATATATATATATATATATATATATATATATATATATATATATATAGGCTATATATATATATATATATATATATATATATATATATATGTGTGTGTGGGTGTGTGTGTGTGTGTGTGTCCACAACGTTAGGATTTAGCTTATGGGAAAGTTTTGTAGTAACTCACTGCAACCAACTAAACATACTAACATCCAGGTACTTTAACCACTCCGTAGGTAAACAGCGTTAAATTGGGATTTAGTGGATCCTACCTAAATTTTTTTCATAGTCCAACGTGATCTGACCTTGGGTCTTGCAGACACAAACACACACACATATATATACATATATATGTATATATATAATATATATATATATATATATATATATATATATATAGAGTACTGTATATATATATATATATATATATATATATATATATATATATATATATGTGTGTGTGTGTGTGTGTGTATATATATACAGTATATATATATATATATATATATATATATATATATATATATATATATATATATATGTGTGTGTGTGTGTGTGTGTGTATACATATATATATATATATATATATATATATATATATATATATATGTATATATATATGCCATAAATACTCCTAATATCGAATTCGCTCTCCCTCGGGATCAGAGACCCAAGGGGGAATTAACTTTATGATAATAGCTTCTGGTTGACCGAGGATTCGAACTCGGGGTAAGGAAACTGAAGTTCCAGTAACTTCTTTAGATTAGGTGACGCTTGAAGATCATATATTCCCCCCTGATTTTCAGCTATATTTTATGGGATGAAACCGCTAGCCCTGCGCTCGTCTCCGTATATGTTCATGGTACTTAGGGGCTCTTTTATTGGCGGTAACCCATCCAAGTACATGCCAGAGTCAACGCTGCTTTACGTTGCCATGGTATGTATTGGCAGTCACTCACACATCCAGGAAGATCCAGTGGAATTGAGTTTATAGTTAAGAGTCTCTCTCTCTCTCTCTCTCTCTCTCTCTCTCTCTCTCTCTCTCTCTCTCTCTCTCTCTCAATCCAATAGAACCTCTTCAACTCTCTCTCTCTCTCTCTCCTCTCTCTCTCTCTCTCTCTCTCTCTCAATCCAATAGAACCTCTTCAACTCTCTCTCTCTCTCTCTCTCTCTCTCTCTCTCTCTCTCTCTCTCTCTCTCTCTCTCTCTCTCTCGCTCTCTCATCATTTATTTATTTCCTTATTTCCTTTCCTCACTGGAGCCCTTGGGCTTATAGCATCTTGCTTTTCCAACTAGGGTTGTAGCTTGACTAATAATAACAATAATAATAATAATAATAATAATAATAATAATAATAATAATAACAGGATAGTCAACACTTCTCTTCTCCAGCGCCAAGAATCAACCGAGAGAGAGAGAGACTTGACGGATTATGGTATGTTTCGCGGTTGTAATACCAGTATGTACAATGTTTTAATGCTCTCGACATTGTCTGGTTTAATGTTACGTTATTTCCTGGGAATAAATGTTTTTTTTTTTCTTTATTTTTTTTTTTTTTCATCTTTGAGTGTCACGGGTGTGCTGTTTTAACTGTTGTCGTCATTTATTTTCTATAGCGTTGCAGTTTTTACCTCCTCTAACAAAGTTGGAAGGAGGTTATGTCTTACCCCCTGTTTGTGTGTGTTTGTGAACAGCTTCCTGGTCACAATTTTAGCCGTAGAGTAATGAAACTTGAAGGGATTGACTGTTATGTAAAAACTGGAAATGACTAAATTTTGAAAGGTCAAGGTCACGGTCAAGCAAAATGTCCAATTTACGGAATTATCCATAAGTTTGGACATCGTTATCAGACTTCAAACTTGGTTCATATTTGAGTGTATAAAAATTCACGCCAATTAATACATGTTAAGGTCAAAGGTCAAGATTGACCAAAAGGTTGAGAAATAAGCTGCCGCGGCGGAGGTCTGCGCTCTACTGAATGTCCCTCTCTACTTATTTTTTATACTGAGGCGCATTTGTACTGACTCGCAAGGGGTGCCCTTTTAGCTCGGTAAAGTTTCCTACCAGGTGATTGGTTAGAATTATTTTGTCCAACCAATAAGGTAGTAAGAATATTTTCCGAGCTAAAAGGGCACCACTGAGAGTCTGTGCAAACGCGCATCATTAAAAAAAGCATTGAGTATAATTACTTATGTTACTTCTTTATTATTACTGTTGAGTCTCTGTTAGCTTTTCTCCCTATGTCTGCTCATTTTCTGACAGCACTCCTTTCATCGTCACCTAATATGGCACGACGTATGTCGGGACCAATATCTTTCTAACGAGTAATACATTACCGTTGGTATTTCCCTTCATGTCTATGAGATTTGGTCACATTGACCTACGTACGTCTGGGCGTCGAGAACATTTTGATTTTTTGCCGCTAGATGGCATGAGAAGCTGTCAATCAACCAATATCCCCTATGTGATGAAGAGCAAGTGTCCTACTCAGGGATGGGGAACCAGCCGGCCGTTGAGATACTACCGCTAGAGAGTTATGGGGTCTTTTGACTGGCCAGACAGTATTACATTGGATGCTTCTTTCTGGTTACGGTTCACTTTCCCTTTGCCTACACACGGAATAATCTTGCCTATTCTTTTATTCTCTTTGTCACATCGACCTACGTACGTCTGGGCGTCGAGAATATTTTTTATTTTTGCCGCTAGATGGCATGAGAAGCTATCAATCAATCTCCCCTATATGATAAAGAGCATGTGTCCTACTCAGGGATGGGGAACCATCCACCCGTTGGGATACTACCGCTAGAGAGTTATGGGGTCTTTTGACTGGCCAGACAGAATACATTGGATCCTTCTCTCTGGTTACGGTTCACTTTCCCTTTGCCTATACAGACACCGAATAGTCTGGCCTATTCTTTACTTATTCTCCTCTGTCCTCATACACCTGACAACACTGAGATTACCAAACAATTTTGGTCTCAAGGGGTTAACTACTGCGCTTCAATTGTTCAGTGGCTACTTTCCTCTTTGTAAGAATGGAAGAGACTCTTTAGCTATGCTAAGCAGCTCTTCTAGGAGAACACTCCAAAATCAAACCATTGTTCTCTAGTTTTGAGTATTGCCATAGCCTCTGTACCATGGTCTTCCGATGTCTTTGGTTAGAGTTCTCTAGCTTGAGGGTACACTCGGGCACTATTCTATCTCATTTCTCTTCCTCTTGTTTTGTTAAAGTTTTTATAGTTTATATAGGAGATATTGATTTTAATGTTACTGTTCTTAGAATGTTTTTTTTCCTTGTTTCCTTTCCTCACGGGGCTATTTTTCCTGGTTTGAGACCTTGGCCTTATAGCATCCTGCTTTTCCAACTAGGGTTGCAGCTTAGCAATTAACAATAACAATGACAATAATGAATGCCATCTTGCAATTCCTCAATGTTCATTAAGACCGCATAGAATTTTGTTGGATATTTTATCCTCCAAGTAATTTATTAGTAATCTAAAGAAAGAGTGACAAGTTTATAAAAATTCAATGCATTACATTTTTGAATATTTGAATTAAGTAATTTTTATACAAGTAATCAGTAAATGAATTACATTGAAAACTAAATCTTAAAATATTTCATTTAAGTTTGGGTAGTTTTCAAACTACCGTAAGTAAATGAATAATATCGAAAGCTATCATTTCAAATTACTTTAGTTAAGCAATTAGGTTCTTTGTATTCAAGTAATAAGTAAAATAATATTAATCTTTTGGAAAAGATAGCTTATATCAACAATATAATCTTTTCAAATATTTTGTATTGGCAAGTGGGAGTAATTTTTATACAATCACATCTCATAAAAATGTAACATACAAGTAAAAAATTGTATCTGTTTAAACACACTTAGTTGTTATCATTGAAAAAAATCAATCATTTGCTTTCTTAAGATGTTCAATAAATCCCTAGTTTTTAGTCATCATAGCTGGAACACCATCAGTGCATAACTTATCATAACAAGGAAGTAAAATTTAATCCTTTGTGACATTGCTTTTTGAAGTTGTTAGAATGTCTGTTCCTCTTGTCCTTGCGTTAAGGTTACCTAAGGGAAGCTGTTTTTTCATACAATCAAAACTCATCGGTGAAAGCACAAAGAAAATATTCTTATGCCAAAAATCTGGAATCTGTTGACTCGTCTAAAACTAATATAGATCACAGTGAGGAGATGGACATAACCAGAAGTAACCGGAAAAGTTTCCCGATAGCTGATTGGTCGGAAGTATTTTTGTCCGACCAATCAGCTGTTAGGAAACTCTTCCGAGCTAAAAGGGCACCCCTGCGAGTCGGTGCAATTCTGCCTCACCAAAAAGACTTGACTATAGCAGTTTTTCCTGTTGTAGCTGACAAGGAAAAACTGCTAGATGTATTAAGTTGTGATTCACTGAATTCATGGAAACATTGATTCCATTCCGTGGGAGGTACATCACTGAACACTAACTCTCCTATTGTCTGTGTGTACATATCTGTATGTGTGTACATAGAATGATTTCAAACACACAATATTCAACGTCAAAGCAGAAATATACTACACATACTGTACATATATCAAAGGCCGTAGAAGACCGCACTTGATGGTCCAGAAGGAGAAAGAGAGAGAGAGAGAGAGAGAGAGAGAGAGAGAGAGAGAGAGAGAGAGAGCTGTCATTTTTGACAGGTCACGTACACTACTAATGGAATATTTACCTTAATCATTACAATTTTATTCAATTATATGAAATATTTATACCGTTAATCATTATATATAGGTATATATATATATATAATATATAATGTATATATTATTAAATATTATATTATATATATATATATTGCATATATTATATAATATATATATTATATATGATATATACAGTATAATATATATATATATATATATATATATATATATATATATATATATATATATCTCCATTCATCATTTTTGACAGGTCAGGTACACTACTAATGGAATATTTACCTTAATCATAAAAATTATAGTCAAATATATAAAACCATTACACCGGTAATTATAACAAAGTCAAATATACAGCATTTAATATTCCCTGAAGCCTACTGTTTATCCTTGTCACTCATAACTCCTTCTAGCCTGGTCTATACTAAATTTTTTTTAATGAGGCGCATTTGCACTGACTCGCAGCGGTGCCCTTTTAGCTCGGAAAAGTTTCCTGCTATCTGATTAGTTAGAATTATCTTGTCCAACCAATCAGCGATCAGAAAACTTTTCCGAGCTAAAAGGGCGCCCTGTGAGTCGGTGCAAATCTGCCTCACTAAAATGAATTGACTATAGTAAAGGGCTCAAGATTACCCATAATGTACTCTTTTACAAAACATATCTAAAAGTTCAAACTTGAAGCGAATGTTTTTATGTTGAACAGGCTGACATAATTCTCTTTTTATAGGTCGTATATAAAAGATCTATTTTAATGTTGCTACTGTTCTTAGAATATTTCGTTTTGATTGTATGATACTTCTGTTGTAGTTTATTTATTTCCTTGTTTCCATTTCTCGCTGGGCTAGTTTTCCTTGTTAAAGCTCTTGGTCTTATAGCATCCTGCTTTTCAAACTATAGTCAATTCTTTTTAGTGAGGAAGATTTGCATCGACTCGCAGGGGTGCCATTTTAGCTCGGGAAAGTTTCCTGATCTCTGATTGGTTGGACAAGATAATTCTAACCAATCAGATAGCAGGAAACTTTTCCGAGCTAAAAGGGCACCGCTGCGAGTCAGTGCAAATGCACCTCATTAAAAAAAATTGAGTATAGGGTTGTAGCTTAGCTTGTAATAATAATAATAATAATAATAATAACAATATTAATAATACTAATAATGAGACAACATATAACATATATTTCCGCGTAAATATTTTATTTTAATCGTTCATTACTTCTCATGTAGTTTATTTTTTTATTTCCTTTCCTCACTGGGCTATTTTTCCCTGTTGGAGTCCTTGGGCTAATAGCATTCAGCTTTTACAACTAGGGTTGTAGCTTGGCTATTAGTAATAATAATAATATTGTCGATCGGTTTGACCCTACTCTGGTCCAGAGAAATCCTTGCAGGACGGTAGGATGGCCCGTGAACACCTCTCATGATCCATGAAGATCCTTTCCGTAGGATACTTTGGATCCTTTCCTTAGGATACTGATTGTGGAAGACATTTGCTGTTGAGAGCCACCGACGTGGGCGTGGTAATGTAGAGTTCCCTCCAAGTCTCTCTCTCTCTCTCTCTCTCTCTCTCTCTCTCTCTCTTCATCCAACATAAAAAGGGTCTCTCTCTCTCTCTCTCTCTCTCTCTCTCTCTCTCTTCATCCAACATAAAAAGGGTCTCTCTCTCTCTCTCTCTTACTCTGTGTGTGTGTGTGTGCAAGGTTTTGCCAACTGATTTAGATATAAAAACTCTCTCTCTCTCTCTCTCTCTCTCTCTCTCTCTCTCTCTCTGTGCAAGGTTGTACCAACTGATTTAGACATAAACTCTCTCTCTCTCTCTCTCTCTCTCTCTCTCTCTCTCTTAAATGGAATAAGAAAAAGGGGGTTGGAAGACTGAGTTCTCCTCTTCTGCAGTCTACCTTCCACACCCTTCTGCACACCCCTCCCCGATTCACAGCCCCTTCTCTTCCCCCTTCCCTCCCACCCCCTTCCCAACCTCCTGCCTGTTATTTGAACGCCCCCTCCCTCCCACTTTCCCCTTCCCCTCCATCCCCTCCCTAAGCACCACGCCCTGTTGGATCAATACCTCAGGTGGGTAGTCTCAGCACAAAGTTGTGTGTTCGTGTGTGCGTGTTCCTTCATGTTAGTGTATGTGGTTAGGCATAATCGGTGTGTCATGGTACGCCATGCGCTCCTGCGCGCTTTCACGCTCTCCATATATACATTTTTAGGCGTCAGTGGTCACTTCACCGGATAATTTCGTTTTTGAGGGGAGGAGTTTTATTCCTGTGGGCACCTCAACATATTTGGAGAGAGTTCAAGTGCATGACACATAGTCCACTCTCTCTCTCTCTCTCTCTCTCTCTCTCTCTCTCTCTCTCTCTCTCTCTCTCTGTCCAGGTTTTATCAGCTGGTTTTGATGTAGGATCAGCCATAATGCTCTCTTTCTTTCCACATTTCTCTCTCTCTCTCTCTCTCTCTCTCTCTCTCTCTCTCTCTCTCTCTCTCTCTCTGCAAGAATTAGTAAATTAATTTAGACATACTGTAGATACATGAACTCTCTCTCCCTCTCTCTCTCTCTCTCTCTCTCTCTCTGCAAGGATTTGTAATTTAGACATACTGTACATACATGAACTCTCTCTCTCTCTCTCTCTCTCTCTCTCTCTCTCTCTCCAAGGATTTGTTAACTGATTTATGTATACACTTTCTCTCTCTCTCTCTCTCTCTCTCTCTCTCTCTCTCTCTCTCTCTCTCTCTCTCTGCAGGGATTTGTCAACTGATTTAGACATAAATTTCTCCCTCTCTCTATCTATCTGTCTATCTATCTATTTATCTTTCTATATCTCTGCAAGAATTTGTCAACTGATTTAATATTTCTCTCTCTCTCTCTCTCTCTCTCTCTCTCTCTCTCTCTCTCTCTCTGCAGGGATTTGTCAACTGATTTAGACATAAATTTCTCCCTCTCTCTATCTATCTGTCTATCTATCTATTTATCTTTCTATATCTCTGCAAGAATTTGTCAACTGATTTAATATTTCTCTCTCTCTCTCTCTCTCTCTCTCTCTCTCTCTCTCTCTCTCTCTCTGCAGGATTTGTCAATAGATATAGATATAATCTCTCTCTTTCTATCTATCTATCTATCTAATTATATCTGCAAGGATTTGTCATTTGGTTTAATCTCTCCTCTCTCTCTCTCTCTCTCTCTCTCTCTCTCCCCTCTCTCTCTCTCTCTCTCTCTCTCCCTCTCTCTCTCTCTCTCTCTCTCTGCAGGGATTTGTTAACTGATTTAGATATATATATCTCTCTCTTTCTATCTATCTATCTATCTATATCTATCTATTTATTTATCTATCTATATCTGCAAGGATTTGTCAGCTCTTTTAATCTCTCTCTCTCTCTCTCTCTCTCTCTCTCTCTCTCTCTAACCCCGAAGTTTGCCACCTGGCTTCACCGACAAACAGATCGAAAACAAAAGCATTCCAGTGTCATCTGTTATGACTCCTCAAAAGACAGTGTAAAAAA
>NC_090753.1:78681502-78683939 GCF_036898095.1 Palaemon carinicauda
CTAGTTTTTGATGATTTTTTTTTAAGTTAAGCCAATCTCAATTTTATAGTTTTCCCTTGTGGTGGCCTATTCGAGTCCCGCTCAAACTCGATAGTTTCTTGTAGTGTCTGCAACGTCACCCCTTGCATGGGCAGAATATATATTTAGCTGTTGAGTCATCAGCAGCCATTGCCTGGCCCTCCCTGCTCCTAACTTAGATGGAGAAGGGTCTTGAGCGCTGATCATATGTATAGCCTATATGGTCAGCCTCTAGGGGTTTCTCCCGCTAAGGGTAGAAGAGACTCTAGCTATGGTAAGCAGCTCTTCTAGGAGAAGGACACTCAAAAATCAAACCATTGTTCTCTAGTCTGGGGTAGTGCCATAGCCTCTGTACCATGGTCTTTCACTGTCTTGGGTTCGAGTTCTCTTGCTTGAGGGTACACTCGGGCACACTATTCTATCTGATTTCTCTTCCTCTTGTTTTGTTAAAGTTTTTTATAGTTTATATAGGAAATATTAATTTTAATGGTATCACACTTCTTAAAATAGTTTATTTTCCATTGTTTCCTTTCCTCACTGGGCTATTTTCCCTGTTGGGGCCCCTGGGCTTATAGCATTCTGCTTTTCCATCTAGGGTTGTAGCCTAGCAAGTAATAATAATAATAATAATAATAATAATAATAATTTTCTCTTTCCCTTGCCTCTGCCATTCATGCGCGTCCTTTAAATCTTTAAACCTTTAATAATGTCCTCTTTGATGCATTTTTTTTATTCCTATCCATTGTGTCTTGTGCTTACCCTCGCGGAAGATTTAAATTGCCAATTCCGTTTTTTATCCGTCAGGAAGATGTCAAACAGTTGGTGAAAATAATGTTTCTTTCTTTTATTGTTTTGCGTTGGATAATGAGGTTTCTTTTTCCTCTTTGGAGGCTGTGTATCAACTCAATTGGAACTATTATTTGGATAGAAATATCTCTCTCTCTCTCTCTCTCTCTCTCTCTCTCTCTCTCTCTCTCTCTCTCTCTCTCTCTCTCATTAAATAGATAAATAAACAGATAGATAAATAAATAAATAAATAATTCTCTCTGTCTCTCTCTCTCTCTCTCTCTCTCTCTCTCTCTCTCTCTCTCTCTCTCTCTCTCTCTCTGTATATATATACATGCATATATATATATATATATATATATATATATATATATTATATATATATATATACATGTATATATATACATATATATAATATATATACATGTATATATATACATATATATATAATATATATACATGTATATATGTACATATATATATATATATATATATATACATATATATATATATGTATGTATATATATATATATATATATATGCATGTATATATACACATGTATATATATATATATATATATATATATATATATATATACACACATATATATATATATATATATATATATATATATATATATATATATATATCTGAGTGGGATACCTTAACGTAGTGAAAGGGTTTGCGTATCGCCATGATCAGCAAAACTATACTAGTCAGGGCCACCCATAAGAAGTTGGTTTGCTGTTAGCGATGGATCGAAAATATCCCATCATCACCACTCCGCGTGGTGATGAAAGCTAGCCAAACCCCAGACATGATTAAGGACATATTTGAGGTCTTTGTCCTGCAGTGGACTCGAAATGGCAGAATTCATTTTCTTGTTGGACTAGAAATGGCAGAATTCATTTTCTTGTTGGACTAGAAATGGCAGAATTAATTTTCTTGTTGGACTAGAAATGGCAGAATTAATTTTCTTGTTGGACTAGAAATGGCAGAATTCATTTTCTTGTTGGACTAGAAATGGCAGAATTCATTTTATTGTTGGACTAGAAATGGCAGAATTCATTTTCTTGTTGGACTAGAAATGGCAGAATTCATTTTATTGTTGGAGTAGAAATGGCAGAATTCATTTTCTTGTTGGACTAGAAATGGCAGAATTCATTTTCTTGTTGGACTAGAAATGGCAGAATTAATTTTGTTGTTGGTGTTGTATATACAGTTAAAACTTTGCCGTAAAAAAATGGTAAAAATTCTGAAATAACCGTTCTAAAAACGCATATATTGATGTAGGGTATAATTACTGTCGTCTGTATTTTACTGAAATATTGCTGAGAACAGAATATTTTTACGGAGAATTCCCGATTAAAATTACGGTTTTTTTTTTTTTTTTTTTTTTTTTTTTTCAGTGTACATATACGCTCACATCATACAATTATACATCGATATATTCCATTATAAAGAATTAATAAAATTTTCTTCTTTTTTTCTAGGTACGTTGAACCACCAGAAATGATTTAACAACACTACAGGTAATTTTACCAAAATACTTTAGAAATACGAGACTGGAGGAGTGAAAGTAATCAGACTCATGAATCTGCACATGTGGGTTTGTGGTGTAACAGCGGCCAA
>NC_090753.1:78684439-78691939 GCF_036898095.1 Palaemon carinicauda
GTGGCTACTTTCCTCTAGGTAAGGGTAGAAGAGACTTTAGCTATGGTATGCAGCTCTTCTAGGAGGAGGACATTCCAAAACCAAACCATTGTTCTCTAGTGTTGGGTAATGCCATAGCCTCTGTGCCATGATCTTTCACTGTCTTGGATTAGAGTTCTCTAGCATGAGGGTACACTCGAGCACACTATTCTATCTAATTTCTCGTCTTATTTTTTATTTGAAGATTTTGTAGGTGAAATAAAAAGAGGTTTTTAAACTTCCCGATATACTTACACAGGAAAGATAGTTATATTTAAAGAAAGCAACAGTGAAAAGAAGAAAAATACAGTAATTTGAAGACTAAAATCGCAGAAGAAAAACGAAAAATAAAGCAAATGGGAAGAGATAAGGAGGGAGATTTTCTCTTCAACCCTTCACGAATCATGAGCAAATGCAAGTTTAACCGTGTTTTATGAGGGAGTTATTTCTCTCTCTCTCTCTCTCTCTCTCTCTCTCAGCACCGGCTTTTGCTCCATATTCTTGTATCTCATTTTAAAAGAGAACACTATTTGATGGATCTCTCTCTCTCTCTCTCTCTCTCTCTCTCTCAGGACCGGCTTTTGCTCCATATTCTTGTATCATTTAAAAAGAGAACGCTTTTTGATGGATCTCTCTCTCTCTCTCTCTCTCTCTCTCTCTCTCTCTCATTCGCCTCTTTTTATTTACCTCGACCAGTTCTCTGAACAAAACCGTGGGCGTAGGGGCGGCGGGCGTGGGGGGTTTTGCAATGACTTCATGACGTCATTTGGTGGGTGGGGGGCGCGTGTGCTCAGTCAGGATTGCGCGGGATAACGCCCCCCTCCCTCTATTTTTTCCAAAAAATACCCCCTCCCACTATCTTGGGCCATGTATGAATTCCCCCCTTTCCAAAAAGAAAAAAAAATAGAACCCGAATATACTTTTCTCTATAACCTTGATCTTGCGCTGAAGGTCGTTACGTCAAGTCCTCAAGATGACGCAAATCGGGTCTCTCTCTCTCTCTCTCTCTCTCTCTCTCTCTCTCTGTGTGTGTGTGTGTTCGGCAGTTAAAATCATGGCTTAGGCAGTTACTAGTCTCTTGAATTTTCCTGTGAGACACCCATTTTGAATGAATAGCCTTTAGATATTTTTGCATATATATATATATATATATATGTGTGTGTGTGTGTGTGTGTATGTATATATATATATATATATATATGTCGTTTCTAGTTCACTGCAGGTCAATGTCTCAGACATACCCTTATATATGTCTGGGAAATAGGCAGTTTTCATTACCACGCTAGCCACCTTGGGATTGGTGATGGTGGGACATTTTGTCTGATCGCCCACAGCAAATCAATCTAGTATGGGAGGCCTTAACTAGTATGCCTGCATCTTGGCTGATCATGGCAATACACAAATAATTTCACAAAATTAGGATATCCCCACTCAGAAGGGGATATATGCTATAGCAAGTAATAATAATGATATCCATATATATATATGTGTATATATATATATATATATATATGTATGTATATATATATATGTATATATATATATATATATATATTATGCATATATATATATATATATATATGCATAATATAATTCCAATGTTTGGCACGGATATACTAATACTTTCCTTCCTTATACCCTGACCCACCTACATCCTTATAGATATTCAACTTTCTTTTATCACCAATATAATTGTAACCTTCAAACTAACTTCTTATGTCCTGAATTATGCCTCTTGAGCTATCTGGCAACCTTGATTATCCATTGAATTTTGAAATTGAATATTCATTATTCCTATTTCGCTTTATAATGATAAAGTTAAAGAATTTCAGTAACATTATGTGGTCTCAAAGAGCCAATAGTAAAAAAAAAAAAAAAAAAAAAAAAAAAAAAAACGGTGGACCCGGTTAGATCTTAAGGAACGAATGAAAGAAGATCCTAATAGGTCTTAACGAACAAAGAAGGCCCCAAATAGGTTATAAGTATAAAAGAACCTTAAGTAGGTCATAAGGAAAAACGAAGGTCCCAAGTAGGCCATAAAAAAGAAGAAGGGTCAAATAGATCACAAAAAAGAAGGCCGAAATAGATCATAAGTAAAGAAGGCGCAAATAGGTCATAAAGAAAAAGAAGGCCCCAAATAGGTTATAAGGATAAAAGAACCTTAAGTAGGTCATAAGGAAAAACGAAGGTCCCAAGTAGGCCATAAAAAAGAAGAAGGGTCAAATAGATCACAAAAAAGAAGGCCGAAATAGATCATAAGTAAAGAAGGCGCAAATAGGTCATAAAGAAAAAGAAGGCCCCAAATAGGTTATAAGGATAAAAGAACCTTAAGTAGGTCATAAGGAAAAACGAAGGTCCCAAGTAGGCCATAAAAAAGAAGAAGGGTCAAATAGATCACAAAAAAGAAGGCCGAAATAGATCATAAGTAAAGAAGGGCGCAAATAGGTCATAAAGAAAAAGAAGGCCCCAAATAGGTTATAAGGATAAAAGAACCTTAAGTAGGTCATAAGGAAAAACGAAGGTCCCAAGTAGGCCATAAAAAAGAAGAAGGGTCAAATAGATCACAAAAAAGAAGGCCGAAATAGATCATAAGTAAAGAAGGCGCAAATAGGTCATAAAGAAAAAGAAGGCCCCAAATAGGTTATAAGGATAAAAGAACCTTAAGTAGGTCATAAGGAAAAACGAAGGTCCCAAGTAGGCCATAAAAAAGAAGAAGGGTCAAATAGATCACAAAAAAGAAGGCCGAAATAGATCATAAGTAAAGAAGGCGCAAATAGGTCATAAAGAAAAAGAAGGCCCCAAATAGGTTATAAGGATAAAAGAACCTTAAGTAGGTCATAAGGAAAAACGAAGGTCCCAAGTAGGCCATAAAAAAGAAGAAGGGTCAAATAGATCACAAAAAAGAAGGCCGAAATAGATCATAAGTAAAGAAGGCGCAAATAGGTCATAAAGAAAAAGAAGGCCCCAAATAGGTTATAAGGATAAAAGAACCTTAAGTAGGTCATAAGGAAAAACGAAGGTCCCAAGTAGGCCATAAAAAAGAAGAAGGGTCAAATAGATCACAAAAAAGAAGGCCGAAATAGATCATAAGTAAAGAAGGCGCAAATAGGTCATAAAGAAAAAGAAGGCCCCAAATAGGTTATAAGGATAAAAGAACCTTAAGTAGGTCATAAGGAAAACGAAGGTCCCAAGTAGGCCATAAAAAAGAAGAAGGGTCAAATAGATCACAAAAAAGAAGGCCGAAATAGATCATAAGTAAAGAAGGCGCAAATAGGTCATAAAGAAAAAGAAGGCCCCAAATAGGTTATAAGGATAAAAGAACCTTAAGTAGGTCATAAGGAAAAACGAAGGTCCCAAGTAGGCCATAAAAAAGAAGAAGGGTCAAATAGATCACAAAAAAGAAGGCCGAAATAGATCATAAGTAAAGAAGGCGCAAATAGGTCATAAAGAAAAAGAAGGCCCCAAATAGGTTATAAGGATAAAAGAACCTTAAGTAGGTCATAAGGAAAAACGAAGGTCCAAGTAGGCCATAAAAAAGAAGAAGGGTCAAATAGATCACAAAAAAGAAGGCCGAAATAGATCATAAGTAAAGAAGGCGCAAATAGGTCATAAAGAAAAAGAAGGCCCCAAATAGGTTATAAGGATAAAAGAACCTTAAGTAGGTCATAAGGAAAAACGAAGGGTCCCAAGTAGGCCATAAAAAAGAAGAAGGGTCAAATAGATCACAAAAAAGAAGGCCGAAATAGATCATAAGTAAGAAGGCGCAAATAGGTCATAAAGAAAAAGAAGGCCCCAAATAGGTTATAAGGATAAAAGAACCTTAAGTAGGTCATAAGGAAAAACGAAGGTCCCAAGTAGGCCATAAAAAGAAGAAGGGTCAAATAGATCACAAAAAAGAAGGCCGAAATAGATCATAAGTAAAGAAGGCGCAAATAGGTCATAAAGAAAAAGAAGGCCCCAAATAGGTTATAAGGATAAAAGAACCTTAAGTAGGTCATAAGGAAAAACGAAGGTCCCAAGTAGGCCATAAAAAAGAAGCAAGGGTCAAATAGATCACAAAAAAGAAGGCCGAAATAGATCATAAGTAAAGAAGGCGCAAATAGGTCATAAAGAAAAAGAAGGCCCCAAATAGGTTATAAGGATAAAAGAACCTTAAGTAGGTCATAAGGAAAAACGAAGGTCCCAAGTAGGCCATAAAAAGAAGAAGGGTCAAATAGATCACAAAAAAGAAGGCCGAAATAGATCATAAGTAAAGAAGGCGCAAATAGGTATTAAGAAAAGAAGGCCCCAAATAGGTTATAAGGATAAAAGAACCTTAAGTAGGTCATAAGGAAAAACGAAGGTCCCAAGTAGGCCATAAAAAAGAAGAAGGGTCAAATAGATCACAAAAAAGAAGGCCGAAATAGATCATAAGTAAAGAAGGCGCAAATAGGTCATAAAGAAAAAGAAGGCCCCAAATAGGTTATAAGGATAAAAGAAGGCCGTAAGTAGGTCATAATGAAAAAAGAAGGTCCCAATAAGGTCATAAAAAAGAAGGTTCAAATGATCATAAAGAAAGCCAAAATAGATCATAAGTAAAGAAATCACAAATAGGTCATAAAGAAAGAGATGGCTTCAAATAGGTCATAAAGAAAGAAGAAGGCCCAAAGAGGTCATAAAGAAGAAGGCCAAAATAGATCATAAGTAAGAAAAAAAAAGGTGCAATTAGGTCATAATGGTAAAAGAATGTTCAAATAGGTAGCCGAAATGTAGGTTATAGGATGAAAGGGTTGAAAAATATCGTCATGAACAGTAAGAATGCTTAGATAGGTCATAAGGGAAAAGAAGATACCAAATGAGTCATAAGAAGTCAAATAGGCTCATGTAGGTCATAAGAAAAAAAGAAGGCCCCGAGAGGCCACAAGGAAATGTATAAAGTGCCGTGTAGGTCAAAAGGAAACAAGAAGGCCCCAAAGGTCGCAAGGAAGAAAGTCCAAATAGGTCATAAGTAAATAAGAAGGCTAAAATGGGTCTGCATGAAATAAGAAGAATCCAAATAGGCCATAAGTAAATAAGAAGGCTAAAATAGGTCTTAATGAAATAGGGTCCCAAATAGGTCATAAGTAAATAAGGAGGCTAAAATAGGTCTTTATGAAAGAAGAAGGCCCCAAATAGGGTATAAGGAAACAAAGGTCACAAGGAAAAGAGAAGGCCCAAATAGGTCATAAGTAAATAAGAAGGCTAAAATAGGTCCTAAGGAAATAAGGAACCAAAAAGCTCATTAGTGAATATGAAGGCTAAAATAGGTCTTAATAAAATAAGAATGATCCAATAGGTCATAAGTAAATAAGAAGGCTAAAATGGGTCTTAATGAAATAAGGACACAAATAGGTCATAAGTAAATAAGAAGGCTAAAATAGGTCTTAATGAAATATGAAGGACCCAAATAGGTCATAAGTAAATAAGTAGGCTAGAATAGGTCTTAATGAAATAAGGACACAAAATAGGTCATAAGTAAATAAGTAGGCTAGAATAGGTCTTAATGAAATAAGGACACAAATAGGTCATAAGTAAATAAGAAGGCTAAAGTACGTCTTAATGAAATAAGGACCCAAAAAGGTCATATTTAAATAAGGCTAAAATGGGTCTTAATGAAATAAGGTCCAAAATAGGTCATAGGTAAATAAGAAGGCTAAAATAGGTCTTAATGAAAGAAGGACCCAAGTAGGTCATAAGTAAATAAGAAGGCTAAAATAGGTCTTAATGAAAAAATTACCCAAATAGGTCATAAGTAAATAAGGCTTAACTAGGTCTTAATGAAATAAGTATGATCCAAATAGGTCATAAGTAAATAAGAAGACTAAAATAGGTCTTAATGAAAAAAGGACCCAAGTAGGTCATAAGTAAATAAGAAGGCTAAACTAGGCCTCGATGAAATAAGTACCCATATAGGTCACAATTAAATAAGAAGGCTAAAATAGGTCTTAATGAAATAAGAAGGTCCCAAAAAGGTCACAATTAAATAAGAAGGCTAAAATAGGTCTTAATGAAATAAGAAGGTCCCAAAAAGGTCACAATTAAATAAGAAGGCTAAAATAGGCCTCGATGAAATAAGTACCTATATAGGTCATAAGTAAATAAGAAGGCTAAAATAGATCTTAATGAAATATGAAGGACCAAAATAGGTCATAAGTAAATAAGAAGGCTAAAATAGGTTTTAATGAAATAAGGACCCAAATAGGTCATAAGAAAATGGAAATGGATGTGTTTTCTGTAACCTTTATGTATCTCTCAACCTAATTCGCTGTAGGCGTTATGAAATCTCTGTATTTTACTGTTTAATCCATTTAGAGTTCTCTGTAACTTCGGTGTATTTCATAGTTCTATCCTGTATGAGTTCCTGTAGCGTAATCCTTTGTAATTTCCCTGTAACCTGTATTTTACAGAGCGATCCTTGGTTAGCTTTCTGTATCTTACAGTAAATTTTGTTCTATGCTATTACAATGTAAATACTTTGTTGCTTTTAAACTTCCTGCATTTTATATCGAAGTATTATTATTATTATTATTATTATTATTATTATAGTTATTATTATTATTATTATTATTATTATTATTATTATTATTATAGTTATTATTATTATTATTATTATTATTGCTGCTGCTGTTGTTGTTCATCATCATCATCATCATCATCATCTCTTCCACGCTTATTGACGCAAAGGGCCTCGGTTAGATTTCGCCAGTCTTCTCTATCTTGAGCTTTTAAATCAATGCTTCTCCATTCATCATCTACTTCACGCTTCATAGTCCTCAGCCATGTAGGCCTGGGTTTTCCAACTTCTAGTGCCTTGGGGAGCCCAATTAGATATTGTTGTTGTTAGAGCAAATAAATAGCTTTTTTTCGGTTTAAAAATGGAAGAATTTTATTTTTCATTATGAATAATTTACATATTTTACATTTTACTGGAAAAGAACTTTTTTAATTAAGTTCATCAACTCTCTGGAAGCCCATTTCCTTTCTCTCATTTAGGATTCTGGATTCCATTTAGAAAGTTATATGAAATGTTTAAGTTTGTTATTATTATTATTATTATTATTATTTTATTATTATTATCATTATTATTATTATTATTATTATTTTTCTTATTATTATTATTATTATTATTATTATTATTATTATTATTAATATTATTATTATTATTAATATTATTCTTATTATTATTATTTTTATTATTATTATTTTTATTCTTATTCTTATTATTATTTTTATTCTTATTATTATTATTATTATTATTATTATTATTATTATTATTATTTTTCTTATTATTATTCTTATTATTAGTATTACTATTATTATTCTTATTATCATTATTATTATTATTATTATTATTATTATCATTATTATTTATAAACTAGTGTACGCGGGCCCGTCAAAAAAGGACGGCTAATTACTTAGGTAGATATGCTTACACAGATCTAACCCTTCCTACCCCCTCCCCCT
>NC_090753.1:78704439-78722155 GCF_036898095.1 Palaemon carinicauda
ACCGTATTCATTGCAACGCCTGATTCCTTGAGGGGCACACTGTAAGCGGCACTAAAATATTGCCATAACGTCTATCTGACCGTATTCATTGCAACGCCTGATTCCTTGAGGGGCACACTGTAAGCGGCACTAAAATATTGCCATAACGTCTATCTGACCGTATTCATTGCAACGCCTGATTCCTTGAGGGGCACACTGTAAGCGGCACTAAAATATTGCCATAACGTCTATCTGACCGTATTCATTGCAACGCCTGATTCCTTGAGGGGCACACTGTAAGCGGCACTAAAATATTGCCATAACGTCTATCTGACCGTATTCATTGCAACGCCTGATTCCTTGAGGGGCACACTGTAAGCGGCACTAAAATATTGCCATAACGTCTATCTGACCGTATTCATTGCAACGCCTGATTCCTTGAGGGGCACACTGTAAGCGGCACTAAAATATTGCCATAACGTCTATCTGACCGTATTCATTGCAACGCCTGATTCCTTGAGGGGCACACTGTAAGCGGCACTAAAATATTGCCATAACGTCTATCTGACCGTATTCATTGCAACGCCTGATTCCTTGAGGGGCACACTGTAAGCGGCACTAAAATATTGCCATAACGTCTATCTGACCGTATTCATTGCAACGCCTGATTCCTTGAGGGGCACACTGTAAGCGGCACTAAAATATTGCCATAACGTCTATCTGACCGTATTCATTGCAACGCCTGATTCCTTGAGGGGCACACTGTAAGCGGCACTAAAATATTGCCATAACGTCTATCTGACCGTATTCATTGCAACGCCTGATTCCTTGAGGGGCACACTGTAAGCGGCACTAAAATATTGCCATAACGTCTATCTGACCGTATTCATTGCAACGCCTGATTCCTTGAGGGGCACACTGTAAGCGGCACTAAAATATTGCCATAACGTCTATCTGACCGTATTCATTGCAACGCCTGATTCCTTGAGGGGCACACTGTAAGCGGCACTAAAATATTGCCATAACGTCTATCTGACCGTATTCATTGCAACGCCTGATTCCTTGAGGGGCACACTGTAAGCGGCACTAAAATATTGCCATAACGTCTATCTGACCGTATTCATTGCAACGCCTGATTCCTTGAGGAGTCGGTTTACCTTAGGGGCACACTGTAAGCGGCACTAAAATATTGCCATAACGTCTATCTGACCGTATTCATTGCAACGCCTGATTCCTTGAGGAGTCGGTTTACCTTAGGGGCACACTGTAAGCGGCACTAAAATATTGCCATAACGTCTATCTGACCGTATTCATTGCAACGCCTGATTCCTTGAGGAGTCGGTTTACCTTAGGGGGCACACTGTAAGCGGCACTAAAATATTGCCATAACGTCTATCTGACCGTATTCATTGCAACGCCTGATTCCTTGAGGAGTCGGTTTACCTTAGGGGCACACTGTAAGCGGCACTAAAATATTGCCATAACGTCTATCTGACCGTATTCATTGCAACGCCTGATTCCTTGAGGGGCACACTGTAAGCGGCACTAAAATATTGCCATAACGTCTATCTGACCGTATTCATTGCAACGCCTGATTCCTTGAGGAGTCGGTTTACCTTAGGGGGCACACTGTAAGCGGCACTAAAATATTGCCATAACGTCTATCTGACCGTATTCATTGCAACGCCTGATTCCTTGAGGAGTCGGTTTACCTTAGGGGGCACACTGTAAGCGGCACTAAAATATTGCCATAACGTCTATCTGACCGTATTCATTGCAACGCCTGATTCCTTGAGGAGTCGGTTTACCTTAGGGGGCACACTGTAAGCGGCACTAAAATATTGCCATAACGTCTATCTGACCTTATTCATTGCAACGCCTGATTCCTTGAGGAGTCGGTTTACCTTAGGGGGCACACTGTAAGCGGCACTTAAATATTGCCATAACGTCTATCTGACCGTATTCATTGCAACGCCTGATTCCTTGAGGAGTCGGTTTACCTTAGGGGGCACACTGTAAGCGGCACTTAAATATTGCCATAACGTCTATCTGACCGTATTCATTGCAACGCCTGATTCCTTGAGGAGTCGGTTTACCTTAGGGGGCACACTGTAAGCGGCACTAAAATATTGCCATAACGTCTATCTGACCGTATTCATTGCAACGCCTGATTCCTTGAGGAGTCGGTTTACCTTAGGGGGCACACTGTAAGCGGCACTAAAATATTGCCATAACGTCTATCTGACCGTATTCATTGCAACGCCTGATTCCTTGAGGAGTCGGTTTACCTTAGGGGGCACACTGTAAGCGGCACTAAAATATTGCCATAACGTCTATCTGACCGTATTCATTGCAACGCCTGATTCCTTGAGGAGTCGGTTTACCTTAGGGGGCACACTGTAAGCGGCACTAAAATATTGCCATAACGTCTATCTGACCGTATTCATTGCAACGCCTGATTCCTTGAGGAGTCGGTTTACCTTAGGGGGCACACTGTAAGCGGCACTTAAATATTGCCATAACGTCTATCTGACCGTATTCATTGCAACGCCTGATTCCTTGAGGGGCACACTGTAAGCGGCACTAAAATATTGCCATAACGTCTATCTGACCGTATTCATTGCAACGCCTGATTCCTTGAGGAGTCGGTTTACCTTAGGGGGCACACTGTAAGCGGCACTTAAATATTGCCATAACGTCTATCTGACCGTATTCATTGCAACGCCTGATTCCTTGAGGAGTCGGTTTACCTTAGGGGGCACACTGTAAGCGGCACTTAAATATTGCCATAACGTCTATCTGACCGTATTCATTGCAACGCCTGATTCCTTGAGGAGTCGGTTTACCTTAGGGGGCACACTGTAAGCGGCACTTAAATATTGCCATAACGTCTATCTGACCGTATTCATTGCAACGCCTGATTCCTTGAGGAGTCGGTTTACCTTAGGGGGCACACTGTAAGCGGCACTTAAATATTGCCATAACGTCTATCTGACCGTATTCATTGCAACGCCTGATTCCTTGAGGGGCACACTGTAAGCGGCACTAAAATATTGCCATAACGTCTATCTGACCGTATTCATTGCAACGCCTGATTCCTTGAGGGGCACACTGTAAGCGGCACTAAAATATTGCCATAACGTCTATCTGACCGTATTCATTGCAACGCCTGATTCCTTGAGGGGCACACTGTAAGCGGCACTAAAATATTGCCATAACGTCTATCTGACCGTATTCATTGCAACGCCTGATTCCTTGAGGGGCACACTGTAAGCGGCACTAAAATATTGCCATAACGTCTATCTGACCGTATTCATTGCAACGCCTGATTCCTTGAGGAGTGTTTACCTTAGGGGGCACACTGTAAGCGGCACTAAAATATTGCCATAACGTCTATCTGACCGTATTCATTGCAACGCCTGATTCCTTGAGGAGTGTTTACCTTAGGGGGCACACTGTAAGCGGCACTAAAATATTGCCATAACGTCTATCTGACCGTATTCATTGCAACGCCTGATTCCTTGAGGAGTCGGTTTACCTTAGGGGGCACACTGTAAGCGGCACTAAAATATTGCCATAACGTCTATCTGACCGTATTCATTGCAACGCCTGATTCCTTGAGGAGTCGGTTTACCTTAGGGGGCACACTGTAAGCGGCACTAAAATATTGCCATAACGTCTATCTGACCGTATTCATTGCAACGCCTGATTCCTTGAGGAGTCGGTTTACCTTAGGGGCACACTGTAAGCGGCACTAAAATATTGCCATAACGTCTATCTGACCGTATTCATTGCAACGCCTGATTCCTTGAGGAGTCGGTTTACCTTAGGGGGCACACTGTAAGCGGCACTAAAATATTGCCATAACGTCTATCTGACCGTATTCATTGCAACGCCTGATTCCTTGAGGAGTCGGTTTACCTTAGGGGGCACACTGTAAGCGGCACTAAAATATTGCCATAACGTCTATCTGACCTTATTCATTGCAACGCCTGATTCCTTGAGGAGTCGGTTTACCTTAGGGGGCACACTGTAAGCGGCACTAAAATATTGCCATAACGTCTATCTGACCGTATTCATTGCAACGCCTGATTCCTTGAGGAGTCGGTTTACCTTAGGGGGCACACTGTAAGCGGCACTAAAATATTGCCATAACGTCTATCTGACCGTATTCATTGCAACGCCTGATTCCTTGAGGAGTCGGTTTACCTTAGGGGGCACACTGTAAGCGGCACTAAAATATTGCCATAACGTCTATCTGACCGTATTCATTGCAACGCCTGATTCCTTGAGGAGTCGGTTTACCTTAGGGGGCACACTGTAAGCGGCACTAAAATATTGCCATAACGTCTATCTGACCGTATTCATTGCAACGCCTGATTCCTTGAGGAGTCGGTTTACCTTAGGGGGCACACTGTAAGCGGCACTAAAATATTGCCATAACGTCTATCTGACCGTATTCATTGCAACGCCTGATTCCTTGAGGAGTCGGTTTACCTTAGGGGGCACACTGTAAGCGGCACTAAAATATTGCCATAACGTCTATCTGACCGTATTCATTGCAACGCCTGATTCCTTGAGGAGTCGGTTTACCTTAGGGGCACACTGTAAGCGGCACTAAAATATTGCCATAACGTCTATCTGACCGTATTCATTGCAACGCCTGATTCCTTGAGGGGCACACTGTAAGCGGCACTAAAATATTGCCATAACGTCTATCTGACCGTATTCATTGCAACGCCTGATTCCTTGAGGAGTCGGTTTACCTTAGGGGGCACACTGTAAGCGGCACTAAAATATTGCCATAACGTCTATCTGACCGTATTCATTGCAACGCCTGATTCCTTGAGGAGTCGGTTTACCTTAGGGGGCACACTGTAAGCGGCACTAAAATATTGCCATAACGTCTATCTGACCTATTCATTGCAACGCCTGATTCCTTGAGGAGTCGGTTTACCTTAGGGGGCACACTGTAAGCGGCACTAAAATATTGCCATAACGTCTATCTGACCTTATTCATTGCAACGCCTGATTCCTTGAGGAGTCGGTTTACCTTAGGGGGCACACTGTAAGCGGCACTTAAATATTGCCATAACGTCTATCTGACCGTATTCATTGCAACGCCTGATTCCTTGAGGAGTCGGTTTACCTTAGGGGGCACACTGTAAGCGGCACTTAAATATTGCCATAACGTCTATCTGACCGTATTCATTGCAACGCCTGATTCCTTGAGGAGTCGGTTTACCTTAGGGGGCACACTGTAAGCGGCACTAAAATATTGCCATAACGTCTATCTGACCGTATTCATTGCAACGCCTGATTCCTTGAGGAGTCGGTTTACCTTAGGGGGCACACTGTAAGCGGCACTAAAATATTGCCATAACGTCTATCTGACCGTATTCATTGCAACGCCTGATTCCTTGAGGAGTCGGTTTACCTTAGGGGGCACACTGTAAGCGGCACTAAAATATTGCCATAACGTCTATCTGACCGTATTCATTGCAACGCCTGATTCCTTGAGGAGTCGGTTTACCTTAGGGGGCACACTGTAAGCGGCACTAAAATATTGCCATAACGTCTATCTGACCGTATTCATTGCAACGCCTGATTCCTTGAGGAGTCGGTTTACCTTAGGGGGCACACTGTAAGCGGCACTTAAATATTGCCATAACGTCTATCTGACCGTATTCATTGCAACGCCTGATTCCTTGAGGGGCACACTGTAAGCGGCACTAAAATATTGCCATAACGTCTATCTGACCGTATTCATTGCAACGCCTGATTCCTTGAGGAGTCGGTTTACCTTAGGGGGCACACTGTAAGCGGCACTTAAATATTGCCATAACGTCTATCTGACCGTATTCATTGCAACGCCTGATTCCTTGAGGAGTCGGTTTACCTTAGGGGGCACACTGTAAGCGGCACTTAAATATTGCCATAACGTCTATCTGACCGTATTCATTGCAACGCCTGATTCCTTGAGGGGGCACACTGTAAGCGGCACTTAAATATTGCCATAACGTCTATCTGACCGTATTCATTGCAACGCCTGATTCCTTGAGGAGTCGGTTTACCTTAGGGGGCACACTGTAAGCGGCACTTAAATATTGCCATAACGTCTATCTGACCGTATTCATTGCAACGCCTGATTCCTTGAGGGGCACACTGTAAGCGGCACTAAAATATTGCCATAACGTCTATCTGACCGTATTCATTGCAACGCCTGATTCCTTGAGGGGCACACTGTAAGCGGCACTAAAATATTGCCATAACGTCTATCTGACCGTATTCATTGCAACGCCTGATTCCTTGAGGGGCACACTGTAAGCGGCACTAAAATATTGCCATAACGTCTATCTGACCGTATTCATTGCAACGCCTGATTCCTTGAGGGGCACACTGTAAGCGGCACTAAAATATTGCCATAACGTCTATCTGACCGTATTCATTGCAACGCCTGATTCCTTGAGGAGTCAGTTTACCTTAGGGGGCACACTGTAAGCGGCACTAAAATATTGCCATAACGTCTATCTGACCGTATTCATTGCAACGCCTGATTCCTTGAGGGGTTTACCTTAGGGGGCACACTGTAAGCGGCACTAAAATATTGCCATAACGTCTATCTGACCGTATTCATTGCAACGCCTGATTCCTTGAGGAGTCGGTTTACCTTAGGGGGCACACTGTAAGCGGCACTAAAATATTGCCATAACGTCTATCTGACCGTATTCATTGCAACGCCTGATTCCTTGAGGGGCACACTGTAAGCGGCACTAAAATATTGCCATAACGTCTATCTGACCGTATTCATTGCAACGCCTGATTCCTTGAGGAGTCGGTTTACCTTAGGGGGCACACTGTAAGCGGCACTAAAATATTGCCATAACGTCTATCTGACCGTATTCATTGCAACGCCTGATTCCTTGAGGAGTCGGTTTACCTTAGGGGGCACACTGTAAGCGGCACTAAAATATTGCCATAACGTCTATCTGACCGTATTCATTGCAACGCCTGATTCCTTGAGGGGCACACTGTAAGCGGCACTAAAATATTGCCATAACGTCTATCTGACCGTATTCATTGCAACGCCTGATTCCTTGAGGAGTCGGTTTACCTTAGGGGGCACACTGTAAGCGGCACTAAAATATTGCCATAACGTCTATCTGACCGTATTCATTGCAACGCCTGATTCCTTGAGGAGTCGGTTTACCTTAGGGGGCACACTGTAAGCGGCACTAAAATATTGCCATAACGTCTATCTGACCGTATTCATTGCAACGCCTGATTCCTTGAGGAGTCGGTTTACCTTAGGGGGCACACTGTAAGCGGCACTAAAATATTGCCATAACGTCTATCTGACCGTATTCATTGCAACGCCTGATTCCTTGAGGAGTCGGTTTACCTTAGGGGGCACACTGTAAGCGGCACTAAAATATTGCCATAACGTCTATCTGACCGTATTCATTGCAACGCCTGATTCCTTGAGGAGTCGGTTTACCTTAGGGGGCACACTGTAAGCGGCACTAAAATATTGCCATAACGTCTATCTGACCGTATTCATTGCAACGCCTGATTCCTTGAGGAGTCGGTTTACCTTAGGGGGCACACTGTAAGCGGCACTAAAATATTGCCATAACGTCTATCTGACCGTATTCATTGCAACGCCTGATTCCTTGAGGAGTCGGTTTACCTTAGGGGGCACACTGTAAGCGGCACTAAAATATTGCCATAACGTCTATCTGACCGTATTCATTGCAACGCCTGATTCCTTGAGGAGTCGGTTTACCTTAGGGGGCACACTGTAAGCGGCACTAAAATATTGCCATAACGTCTATCTGACCGTATTCATTGCAACGCCTGATTCCTTGAGGAGTCGGTTTACCTTAGGGGGCACACTGTAAGCGGCACTAAAATATTGCCATAACGTCTATCTGACCGTATTCATTGCAACGCCTGATTCCTTGAGGAGTCGGTTTACCTTAGGGGGCACACTGTAAGCGGCACTAAAATATTGCCATAACGTCTATCTGACCGTATTCATTGCAACGCCTGATTCCTTGAGGAGTCGGTTTACCTTAGGGGGCACACTGTAAGCGGCACTAAAATATTGCCATAACGTCTATCTGACCGTATTCATTGCAACGCCTGATTCCTTGAGGAGTCGGTTTACCTTAGGGGGCACACTGTAAGCGGCACTAAAATATTGCCATAACGTCTATCTGACCGTATTCATTGCAACGCCTGATTCCTTGAGGAGTCGGTTTACCTTAGGGGGCACACTGTAAGCGGCACTAAAATATTGCCATAACGTCTATCTGACCGTATTCATTGCAACGCCTGATTCCTTGAGGAGTCGGTTTACCTTAGGGGGCACACTGTAAGCGGCACTAAAATATTGCCATAACGTCTATCTGACCGTATTCATTGCAACGCCTGATTCCTTTCGGTTTACCTTAGGGGCACACTGTAAGCGGCACTAAAATATTGCCATAACGTCTATCTGACCGTATTCATTGCAACGCCTGATTCCTTGAGGGGCACACTGTAAGCGGCACTAAAATATTGCCATAACGTCTATCTGACCGTATTCATTGCAACGCCTGATTCCTTGAGGGGCACACTGTAAGCGGCACTAAAATATTGCCATAACGTCTATCTGACCGTATTCATTGCAACGCCTGATTCCTTGAGGGGCACACTGTAAGCGGCACTAAAATATTGCCATAACGTCTATCTGACCGTATTCATTGCAACGCCTGATTCCTTGAGGGGCACACTGTAAGCGGCACTAAAATATTGCCATAACGTCTATCTGACCGTATTCATTGCAACGCCTGATTCCTTGAGGGGCACACTGTAAGCGGCACTAAAATATTGCCATAACGTCTATCTGACCGTATTCATTGCAACGCCTGATTCCTTGAGGAGTCGGTTTACCTTAGGGGGCACACTGTAAGCGGCACTAAAATATTGCCATAACGTCTATCTGACCGTATTCATTGCAACGCCTGATTCCTTGAGGAGTCGGTTTACCTTAGGGGGCACACTGTAAGCGGCACTAAATATTGCCATAACGTCTATCTGACCGTATTCATTGCAACGCCTGATTCCTTGAGGGGCACACTGTAAGCGGCACTAAAATATTGCCATAACGTCTATCTGACCGTATTCATTGCAACGCCTGATTCCTTGAGGAGTCGGTTTACCTTAGGGGGCACACTGTAAGCGGCACTTAAATATTGCCATAACGTCTATCTGACCGTATTCATTGCAACGCCTGATTCCTTGAGGAGTCGGTTTACCTTAGGGGGCACACTGTAAGCGGCACTTAAATATTGCCATAACGTCTATCTGACCGTATTCATTGCAACGCCTGATTCCTTGAGGAGTCGGTTTACCTTAGGGGGCACACTGTAAGCGGCACTAAAATATTGCCATAACGTCTATCTGACCGTATTCATTGCAACGCCTGATTCCTTGAGGAGTCGGTTTACCTTAGGGGGCACACTGTAAGCGGCACTAAAATATTGCCATAACGTCTATCTGACCGTATTCATTGCAACGCCTGATTCCTTGAGGAGTCGGTTTACCTTAGGGGGCACACTGTAAGCGGCACTAAAATATTGCCATAACGTCTATCTGACCGTATTCATTGCAACGCCTGATTCCTTGAGGAGTCGGTTTACCTTAGGGGGCACACTGTAAGCGGCACTAAAATATTGCCATAACGTCTATCTGACCGTATTCATTGCAACGCCTGATTCCTTGAGGGGCACACTGTAAGCGGCACTAAAATATTGCCATAACGTCTATCTGACCGTATTCATTGCAACGCCTGATTCCTTGAGGGGCACACTGTAAGCGGCACTAAAATATTGCCATAACGTCTATCTGACCGTATTCATTGCAACGCCTGATTCTTTGAGGAGTCGGTTTACCTTAGGGGGCACACTGTAAGCGGCACTAAAATATTGCCATAACGTCTATCTGACCGTATTCATTGCAACGCCTGATTCCTTTGAGGGGGCACACTGTAAGCGGCACTAAAATATTGCCATAACGTCTATCTGACCGTATTCATTGCAACGCCTGATTCCTTGAGGAGTCGGTTTACCTTAGGGGCACACTGTAAGCGGCACTAAAATATTGCCATAACGTCTATCTGACCGTATTCATTGCAACGCCTGATTCCTTGAGGGGGCACACTGTAAGCGGCACTAAAATATTGCCATAACGTCTATCTGACCGTATTCATTGCAACGCCTGATTCCTTGAGGAGTCGGTTTACCTTAGGGGCACACTGTAAGCGGCACTAAAATATTGCCATAACGTCTATCTGACCGTATTCATTGCAACGCCTGATTCCTTGAGGAGTCGGTTTACCTTAGGGGCACACTGTAAGCGGCACTAAAATATTGCCATAACGTCTATCTGACCGTATTCATTGCAACGCCTGATTCCTTGAGGAGTCGGTTTACCTTAGGGGCACACTGTAAGCGGCACTAAAATATTGCCATAACGTCTATCTGACCGTATTCATTGCAACGCCTGATTCCTTGAGGAGTCGGAGGGGCACACTGTAAGCGGCACTAAAATATTGCCATAACGTCTATCTGACCGTATTCATTGCAACGCCTGATTCCTTGAGGAGTCGGTTTACCTTAGGGGGCACACTGTAAGCGGCACTAAAATATTGCCATAACGTCTATCTGACCGTATTCATTGCAACGCCTGATTCCTTGAGGGGCACACTGTAAGCGGCACTAAAATATTGCCATAACGTCTATCTGACCGTATTCATTGCAACGCCTGATTCTTTGATTCCTTGAGGGGCACACTGTAAGCGGCACTAAAATATTGCCATAACGTCTATCTGACCGTATTCATTGCAACGCCTGATTCCTTGAGGGGCACACTGTAAGCGGCACTAAAATATTGCCATAACGTCTATCTGACCGTATTCATTGCAACGCCTGATTCCTTGAGGGGCACACTGTAAGCGGCACTAAAATATTGCCATAACGTCTATCTGACCGTATTCATTGCAACGCCTGATTCCTTGAGGAGTCGGTTTACCTTAGGGGGCACACTGTAAGCGGCACTAAAATATTGCCATAACGTCTATCTGACCGTATTCATTGCAACGCCTGATTCCTTGAGGGGCACACTGTAAGCGGCACTAAAATATTGCCATAACGTCTATCTGACCGTATTCATTGCAACGCCTGATTCCTTGAGGGGCACACTGTAAGCGGCACTAAAATATTGCCATAACGTCTATCTGACCGTATTCATTGCAACGCCTGATTCTGAGGAGTCGGTTTACCTTAGGGGGCACACTGTAAGCGGCACTAAAATATTGCCATAACGTCTATCTGACCGTATTCATTGCAACGCCTGATTCCTTGAGGGGCACACTGTAAGCGGCACTAAAATATTGCCATAACGTCTATCTGACCGTATTCATTGCAACGCCTGATTCCTTGAGGAGTCGGTTTACCTTAGGGGGCACACTGTAAGCGGCACTAAAATATTGCCATAACGTCTATCTGACCGTATTCATTGCAACGCCTGATTCCTTCGGAGGGGGCACACTGTAAGCGGCACTAAAATATTGCCATAACGTCTATCTGACCGTATTCATTGCAACGCCTGATTCCTTGAGGAGTCGGTTTACCTTAGGGGGCACACTGTAAGCGGCACTAAAATATTGCCATAACGTCTATCTGACCGTATTCATTGCAACGCCTGATTCCTTGAGGAGTCGGTTTACCTTAGGGGGCACACTGTAAGCGGCACTTAAAATATTGCCATAACGTCTATCTGACCGTATTCATTGCAACGCCTGATTCCTTGAGGGGCACACTGTAAGCGGCACTAAAATATTGCCATAACGTCTATCTGACCGTATTCATTGCAACGCCTGATTCCTTGAGGGGCACACTGTAAGCGGCACTAAAATATTGCCATAACGTCTATCTGACCGTATTCATTGCAACGCCTGATTCCTTGAGGAGTCGGTTTACCTTAGGGGGCACACTGTAAGCGGCACTAAAATATTGCCATAACGTCTATCTGACCGTATTCATTGCAACGCCTGATTCCTTGAGGAGTCGGTTTACCTTAGGGGGCACACTGTAAGCGGCACTAAAATATTGCCATAACGTCTATCTGACCGTATTCATTGCAACGCCTGATTCCTTGAGGGGGCACACTGTAAGCGGCACTAAAATATTGCCATAACGTCTATCTGACCGTATTCATTGCAACGCCTGATTCCTTGAGGAGTCGGTTTACCTTAGGGGGCACACTGTAAGCGGCACTAAAATATTGCCATAACGTCTATCTGACCGTATTCATTGCAACGCCTGATTCCTTGAGGGGCACACTGTAAGCGGCACTAAAATATTGCCATAACGTCTATCTGACCGTATTCATTGCAACGCCTGATTCCTTGAGGAGTCGGTTTACCTTAGGGGGCACACTGTAAGCGGCACTAAAATATTGCCATAACGTCTATCTGACCGTATTCATTGCAACGCCTGATTCCTTGAGGGGCACACTGTAAGCGGCACTAAAATATTGCCATAACGTCTATCTGACCGTATTCATTGCAACGCCTGATTCCTTGAGGAGTCGGTTTACCTTAGGGGGCACACTGTAAGCGGCACTAAAATATTGCCATAACGTCTATCTGACCGTATTCATTGCAACGCCTGATTCCTTGAGGGGCACACTGTAAGCGGCACTAAAATATTGCCATAACGTCTATCTGACCGTATTCATTGCAACGCCTGATTCCTTGAGGAGTCGGTTTACCTTAGGGGGCACACTGTAAGCGGCACTAAAATATTGCCATAACGTCTATCTGACCGTATTCATTGCAACGCCTGATTCTGAGGAGTCGGTTTACCTTAGGGGGCACACTGTAAGCGGCACTAAAATATTGCCATAACGTCTATCTGACCGTATTCATTGCAACGCCTGATTCCTTGAGGGGGCACACTGTAAGCGGCACTAAAATATTGCCATAACGTCTATCTGACCGTATTCATTGCAACGCCTGATTCCTTGAGGAGTCGGTTTACCTTAGGGGGCACACTGTAAGCGGCACTTAAATATTGCCATAACGTCTATCTGACCGTATTCATTGCAACGCCTGATTCCTTGAGGAGTCGGTTTACCTTAGGGGGCACACTGTAAGCGGCACTAAAATATTGCCATAACGTCTATCTGACCGTATTCATTGCAACGCCTGATTCCTTTGAGGGGGCACACTGTAAGCGGCACTAAAATATTGCCATAACGTCTATCTGACCGTATTCATTGCAACGCCTGATTCCTTGAGGAGTCGGTTTACCTTAGGGGGCACACTGTAAGCGGCACTAAAATATTGCCATAACGTCTATCTGACCGTATTCATTGCAACGCCTGATTCCTTGAGGGGCACACTGTAAGCGGCACTAAAATATTGCCATAACGTCTATCTGACCGTATTCATTGCAACGCCTGATTCCTTGAGGAGTCGGTTTACCTTAGGGGGCACACTGTAAGCGGCACTAAAATATTGCCATAACGTCTATCTGACCGTATTCATTGCAACGCCTGATTCCTTGAGGGGCACACTGTAAGCGGCACTAAAATATTGCCATAACGTCTATCTGACCGTATTCATTGCAACGCCTGATTCCTTGAGGAGTCGGTTTACCTTAGGGGGCACACTGTAAGCGGCACTAAAATATTGCCATAACGTCTATCTGACCGTATTCATTGCAACGCCTGATTCCTTGAGGGGCACACTGTAAGCGGCACTAAAATATTGCCATAACGTCTATCTGACCGTATTCATTGCAACGCCTGATTCCTTGAGGAGTCGGTTTACCTTAGGGGGCACACTGTAAGCGGCACTAAAATATTGCCATAACGTCTATCTGACCGTATTCATTGCAACGCCTGATTCTGAGGAGTCGGTTTACCTTAGGGGGCACACTGTAAGCGGCACTAAAATATTGCCATAACGTCTATCTGACCGTATTCATTGCAACGCCTGATTCCTTGAGGGGCACACTGTAAGCGGCACTAAAATATTGCCATAACGTCTATCTGACCGTATTCATTGCAACGCCTGATTCCTTGAGGGGCACACTGTAAGCGGCACTAAATATTGCCATAACGTCTATCTGACCGTATTCATTGCAACGCCTGATTCCTTGAGGGGCACACTGTAAGCGGCACTAAAATATTGCCATAACGTCTATCTGACCGTATTCATTGCAACGCCTGATTCCTTGAGGGGCACACTGTAAGCGGCACTAAAATATTGCCATAACGTCTATCTGACCGTATTCATTGCAACGCCTGATTCCTTGAGGGGCACACTGTAAGCGGCACTAAAATATTGCCATAACGTCTATCTGACCGTATTCATTGCAACGCCTGATTCCTTGAGGGGCACACTGTAAGCGGCACTAAAATATTGCCATAACGTCTATCTGACCGTATTCATTGCAACGCCTGATTCCTTGAGGAGTCGGTTTACCTTAGGGGGCACACTGTAAGCGGCACTAAAATATTGCCATAACGTCTATCTGACCGTATTCATTGCAACGCCTGATTCCTTGAGGAGTCGGTTTACCTTAGGGGGCACACTGTAAGCGGCACTTAAATATTGCCATAACGTCTATCTGACCGTATTCATTGCAACGCCTGATTCCTTGAGGAGTCGGTTTACCTTAGGGGGCACACTGTAAGCGGCACTTAAATATTGCCATAACGTCTATCTGACCGTATTCATTGCAACGCCTGATTCCTTGAGGAGTCGGTTTACCTTAGGGGGCACACTGTAAGCGGCACTTAAAATATTGCCATAACGTCTATCTGACCGTATTCATTGCAACGCCTGATTCCTTGAGGAGTCGGTTTACCTTAGGGGGCACACTGTAAGCGGCACTTAAATATTGCCATAACGTCTATCTGACCGTATTCATTGCAACGCCTGATTCCTTGAGGGGCACACTGTAAGCGGCACTAAAATATTGCCATAACGTCTATCTGACCGTATTCATTGCAACGCCTGATTCCTTGAGGAGTCGGTTTACCTTAGGGGGCACACTGTAAGCGGCACTTAAATATTGCCATAACGTCTATCTGACCGTATTCATTGCAACGCCTGATTCCTTGAGGAGTCGGTTTACCTTAGGGGGCACACTGTAAGCGGCACTAAAATATTGCCATAACGTCTATCTGACCGTATTCATTGCAACGCCTGATTCCTTGAGGGGCACACTGTAAGCGGCACTAAAATATTGCCATAACGTCTATCTGACCGTATTCATTGCAACGCCTGATTCCTTGAGGAGTCGGTTTACCTTAGGGGGCACACTGTAAGCGGCACTAAAATATTGCCATAACGTCTATCTGACCGTATTCATTTCAACGCCTGATTCCTTGAGGGGCACACTGTAAGCGGCACTAAAATATTGCCATAACGTCTATCTGACCGTATTCATTGCAACGCCTGATTCCTTGAGGGGCACACTGTAAGCGGCACTAAAATATTGCCATAACGTCTATCTGACCGTATTCATTGCAACGCCTGATTCCTTGAGGGGCACACTGTAAGCGGCACTAAAATATTGCCATAACGTCTATCTGACCGTATTCATTGCAACGCCTGATTCCTTGAGGGGCACACTGTAAGCGGCACTAAAATATTGCCATAACGTCTATCTGACCGTATTCATTGCAACGCCTGATTCCTTGAGGGGCACACTGTAAGCGGCACTAAAATATTGCCATAACGTCTATCTGACCGTATTCATTGCAACGCCTGATTCCTTGAGGGGCACACTGTAAGCGGCACTAAAATATTGCCATAACGTCTATCTGACCGTATTCATTGCAACGCCTGATTCCTTGAGGGGCACACTGTAAGCGGCACTAAAATATTGCCATAACGTCTATCTGACCGTATTCATTGCAACGCCTGATTCCTTGAGGGGCACACTGTAAGCGGCACTAAAATATTGCCATAACGTCTATCTGACCGTATTCATTGCAACGCCTGATTCCTTGAGGGGCACACTGTAAGCGGCACTAAAATATTGCCATAACGTCTATCTGACCGTATTCATTGCAACGCCTGATTCCTTTCGGAGGGGCACACTGTAAGCGGCACTAAAATATTGCCATAACGTCTATCTGACCGTATTCATTGCAACGCCTGATTCCTTGAGGGGCACACTTTAAGCGGCACTAAAATATTGCCATAACGTCTATCTGACCGTATTCATTGCAACGCCTGATTCCTTGAGGAGTCGGAGGGGGCACACTGTAAGCGGCACTTAAATATTGCCATAACGTCTATCTGACCGTATTCATTGCAACGCCTGATTCCTTGAGGAGTCGGTTTACCTTAGGGGGCACACTGTAAGCGGCACTAAAATATTGCCATAACGTCTATCTGACCGTATTCATTGCAACGCCTGATTCCTTGAGGGGGCACACTGTAAGCGGCACTAAAATATTGCCATAACGTCTATCTGACCGTATTCATTGCAACGCCTGATTCCTTGAGGGGCACACTGTAAGCGGCACTAAAATATTGCCATAACGTCTATCTGACCGTATTCATTGCAACGCCTGATTCCTTGAGGAGTCGGTTTACCTTAGGGGGCACACTGTAAGCGGCACTAAAATATTGCCATAACGTCTATCTGACCGTATTCATTGCAACGCCTGATTCCTTGAGGGGCACACTGTAAGCGGCACTAAAATATTGCCATAACGTCTATCTGACCGTATTCATTGCAACGCCTGATTCCTTGAGGGGCACACTGTAAGCGGCACTAAAATATTGCCATAACGTCTATCTGACCGTATTCATTGCAACGCCTGATTCCTTGAGGGGCACACTGTAAGCGGCACTAAAATATTGCCATAACGTCTATCTGACCGTATTCATTGCAACGCCTGATTCCTTGAGGAGTCGGTTTACCTTAGGGGGCACACTGTAAGCGGCACTTAAATATTGCCATAACGTCTATCTGACCGTATTCATTGCAACGCCTGATTCCTTGAGGAGTCGGTTTACCTTAGGGGGCACACTGTAAGCGGCACTTAAATATTGCCATAACGTCTATCTGACCGTATTCATTGCAACGCCTGATTCCTTGAGGAGTCGGTTTACCTTAGGGGGCACACTGTAAGCGGCACTTAAATATTGCCATAACGTCTATCTGACCGTATTCATTGCAACGCCTGATTCCTTGAGGAGTCGGTTTACCTTAGGGGGCACACTGTAAGCGGCACTAAAATATTGCCATAACGTCTATCTGACCGTATTCATTGCAACGCCTGATTCCTTGAGGGGCACACTGTAAGCGGCACTAAAATATTGCCATAACGTCTATCTGACCGTATTCATTGCAACGCCTGATTCCTTGAGGGGCACACTGTAAGCGGCACTAAAATATTGCCATAACGTCTATCTGACCGTATTCATTGCAACGCCTGATTCCTTGAGGAGTCGGTTTACCTTAGGGGGCACACTGTAAGCGGCACTAAAATATTGCCATAACGTCTATCTGACCGTATTCATTGCAACGCCTGATTCCTTGATGGAGGGGCACACTGTAAGCGGCACTAAAATATTGCCATAACGTCTATCTGACCGTATTCATTGCAACGCCTGATTCCTTGAGGAGTCGGTTTACCTTAAGGGGCACACTGTAAGCGG